>NC_088702.1:622500-857500 GCF_028017835.1 Emys orbicularis
CACGTTCCTCCAGCTTCGGGCTTCTGCCCCATTCTCCACCCAGTGGGTCCTGGGTTGTGGAGAGCCCTGCGGGCTAACGGGAGGCACAGCCCCATCCTGCAAACCAGCGAGAGACAGAGCCCAGTGCTGGGACACCCGGGGGCCGAGCCCCCCACCCCCCACCACCTGCCATGAAGCCCCGAAGTCTGGGCACAGCTGCCCTGCAGCTGAGTCTAGGTCTGCTGCTGCTGCTGGCCACAAGTGAATGGCACTTGGAGCCGGATCGGCCCCACCCCGGGGCTCTGGGCTGCGCAGGGGCTTGGGGGAGTCGTGGAGTGGGGACGGCGGAGGACCCGGGGCAGGTTTCTGTTCCCTGGAAGGATCTGAGGGGTGGGGCCGTGGTTCAGCAGGTCGGGCAGCCCCAGGGCCCAGCTCTGTTCCGCTGCCTTTAGCCACTGATCTGCCGCTCGACGGGGGAAAATGGGCGAGTGGGGCCTGATTGTCCCAGATGCCGCAGTGACGCAGAAAACAATGGGCAGCACCCCCTGCCCATCACAGCCAGCCCCATGCCACACTCCACACGGGACACCACGGGGGTGGGGGAGTAGGGAGCACTCCGGGGAACCCGCGGGGTGGAGGCAGATCCCTGGGGACCCTGCAGGGCTTGTCTCTGCTGGGGACCTGAGGCAGCTCCAGATGTGACCCCAGGGGCTCCTGACACCCAGCTCCACGCACCGAGTCCGACCCCAGACATGGGGCTCAGGGAAGGTGCCTGATCCGCAGCAGGGCTGAGCTGTGCTGGAGCCCACGTGAGCCCCCACATCAGGGTATTTGGGCCCCCACAGCACAGCCTCTCTCTGAGTTCAAGCTGGGGGTGGGGGTCTGTGCGCCAGGCACTCTGGTCACTCCCATTCAACCGGCACGGAGATCGTCAGCACGGCCCCGGGACCTGCCCCCCACGGGCCAGCCCGGGCTCCTGCGGGCCCCCAGGTGACAGTGACGTTCCCCCTTCCTTGTCTGACTCCTGCCTTGGAGCTGCTTCATCCCCTCGGGGGTCACCAGCTGCCCCCCTTGTCCCTGTGACCGTCCAGGCATTGGCTGAGCCCTGGGAGTTTTGGCCTTGCTAGGACCTTGTGGCAGTGAGTTCCCCAGGCTAGTCACATGGTGTGTAAAATAACTGCCCCGACTCATGGGCGCCTGATGCACCAGGTGCCGCGTCCAGGGGCTTCTGCTCCTCAACTGCGCCCCACGTTTTGTTCTGATTTCTCTGAACTGAATGATCCTCTGTCGACACCACAGAAAACACATCTGCGATCACTACCAGTGAGACAACCACCACAACCGACATGAACCACCACTGGTGACACAACCACCACCAGTGACACAACCACTACCGGAGACACAAGCACCACTAGCGACACGACCACCACCTATGAGACTGCCACCACCAATGCCGTGACCACCACTGGTGACACAACCACAACCACTGCCACAACCAACACTGGTGACACAACCACCATGCATGACACAACCACCGCCAGTGACATAACCACCACTCTAGCGACACAACCACCACCACCGATGCGACCACTGCTAGTGACACAAGCACCAGAACCGATGTGACCACCACTGGTGACACCACCACCACCAGCAACACGACCATGGCTGGTGACTGTGACGAACTGGGAATGTTCTTAATGTTTTCTTTGAATACTGTGTGGGTGCCTGTGATGCAGCAGGGAGAGGGGAGTGTTGACCTGGGAAGGTGGCAGGGGAGTTTGGCTGGGACTGTCTGCATTGGGGATGGGACACTGGCCTTGAGGGAGGAGACCTGAGCATGTAACATGAGGACCAGGAGGGGGGTGGAGGCCAGGTGACACCTCTGCAGGGGGAACTGGACAAAGGCTGGGGGAGGAGCCGGGGGGAGGCAGAGTGAGACGCTGGAGGGAGTTTCAATTTGGAGCTGGCTGGGAAAATGGAGGGGAACCCAGACGGGGCTCTGGCCTCCCTGGGGCCCCCCAAGATGGACCTGACTGGGGGGTCCTGTTGTCTGTACCTGCAAGACCTGTGTTGGACTGTGTTCCTGTCGTCTAAATAAACCTGTTTTGCTGGCTCGCTGAGAGTCCTGGTGAATCACAGGAAGGGGGGTGCAGGGCCTTGTCTCCCCCACACTCTGTGACAGTGACACAACCACCACTAGCGACACGACCACGACTAGTGACACAACCACCACTGGTGACTCAACCACCGCTGACATGACCGCCTCCCCCCAGCAGCACCGACACGACCCCGGACCCCGGCCCTGACACTGCAGTCGAGATCCGTTTCTCTCTCTCGTTCCGCATTGTGAACAGGATCTTTGACAACTCTCTTCTCAATCCCAACTCCATTAACTACCGGAAGCTGCACGTCACAATCCAGAGCCTGGTGAGCACAGCAGCCCCTCCCTCCCCTCCCGGCCCCCTGCCCCTGCCCGCCAGCTGGGGGCGGCTGCCAGCCCCAGGCTGGGGAGCTCCGCGGGGAGCTCCATCGAGCTGCCGTGTGATGAGCCTTCGGGCCTCTGCTGGCTGCTGCAGTTCGGGCTCCACAGGCAGAGACCCCACAGAGCGGGGAGGGGAGACGCCCCCACCCCACCCCCAGGCCCAGCCCTGGGCACCAGGCCCCTCAGCCCCACAGTCTCCTGTCCTGGAGCAGTGAAGGGAGAGTCCCTCAATCCTGTCCGGGGAGCCCCCCGACCCCCCTGGGACCCTGCCCTCTGCTCTGGGCCCCTCTGCCCCTCTCCAGCCACCTCTGGGGAGACACCCCGTGCCCCGGCACCACAGGGAAGAGCAAGGAAAGTTGGCAGGGGCTGGGGCAGATCTGCCAAGCTGGGTGCTCCCTGCCCCCCTGAGCCGGCTGGGGTGCTGGCAGTGACCCTGTTCCCCTCTCTCTGTGACAGTACGTCAATACCTACGGCTGCCCAACGTGCCCGAATGGGCAGAACTACCTGGGATTCACTGATCTGCGTTTCAGGTACTGTGTGTGCCATGGGGCTGCCCCAGCTGTGGGCAGGGGAGGGGGCAGCCTGCTGCCTCCTGGGCTGGGCGGGGGAGGAGAGGAAGGTGAGGAGAGAGAAGCTAAATCTGTGTGACCTTGGGGGTGCCATGTCTGACAGCCCAGAGCTTTGCTTGCCTGAGGCCGTGCTGGGCAGGTGTGTGCTGCCCTGGGGGGAGCTGGGGCAGGGGCAGGTGGGGGCGTGAGATTGGTGGTGGGTGGTTCCTGGGGATTGTGGATGGGGCAGCTTGTGCAGCAGCAGGTGGGAATGGGGGAGGTTGGTGCAGGGGCAGGTGGGAATGGGGGAGCCGGGGCAGGGACGCAGGAAGGGCCGGGGCCAGACCCAGTTAACTCTCCCTCTCCGGCACTCTCTGCATAACTTCACATAACTCTGCAGCCCGGGCTCGGTGGTGACTGAGTCCGTCCTGTGGTATCGAGTGAGCGACACCAGCATCAACGCCACCGACATTGAGCAGCAGCTGAGGAATAGTCTGGAGAACCAGAACAGCACAGACGGGCTCGAGCTGGACAGTATCCGCGGTGAGCAGGCTCCGGCCGGGCCCCACAGTGTCTCCGCAGCCTCGTGTCCGGGGGTCCCTGTGCTGGGGGCCCAGCCCATGGCTGAGGGGGGCTGGTGTCCATGGCCCTTGTGCAGGGCTCTGTGGAGACCGGGCTTCCCTGTATCTGTCCCGGGGAGGGAGGCTTCTGGGCCCCCTGGCAGCGCGCTGACCCAGGGCTGGGGCTGGGCCCCCGGCCATCACACTCAGCCTCTTCCCAGCACCCCAGGGCCAGCCCCCTTCCGACAGCCCCTGACTGTCCCGCCCTTCTGCCTGGTCAGCTGCGTCCCCTGGCCTGGGCCCCTCTCCTAGGATCCCTCCCCTCCGGGTCCTCCCCAGCCCCTGACTGCTCCTACTTGTGTTTCAGCCAGTTCTCTCGTCTCCACTTCACCCACCTCGGCGCCAGCACCTCTGGTGCCTGGCTGGGGCATCGCCCTGCTGGTCCTGGTCTGCATCCTGCTGGTGCTGAGCATCCTCATCTTCATCCTGCTGGTGAGTGCCCCCTGCTGCCCATCCCTCCGGCCTCAGGCCCCCCTCCAGCCTCTCTCCTTCTCCTTGCCTGACCCCACTGTGACGGGTTCCCCCCCCCCTTCAGGGTGCCACCTGGACCTGGGGTACCACTGAGCCCGCCTGACCCACCAGCCTGGGCTCCCTCTCACACTGTGCTGCTGTGACAAGTTGCTAATCTCTCCAAGTTTGCTCTTTCACCAGCGCACACCCCAGCAGGGACACACCCAGCTGCAGCTGTACACACAGGTGCTGAGATCAGCTCTGCATGGGAAGGCTCAGCTAAGGAACTCCCTGTCACGGACTCACAGATCGTGCCCACTCTTGGCCCCGTGCGGTCCGTGGGGGGTGCCCCTTTCAGTGCGACAGCCCTTCTCGGGGGTCCACTCTCTCTCAGGGTCAGGCCCCTCCACCTCCTGGAGCCGCACCTATCTGAGCCTTAGCACATCTGTCTCTGCCGTGGGCCCCCTCAGGGAGTCCACTCGCTCTGGACCCTTGGGGCCTCCACCCCCGAAGGGGTGGATGCCACCCTGTTCTCTAGACCGGAGCGACTCTCAGCCAGCATAAAACAGGAGGGTTTATTGAGCGTTGAACCCAGCACAGGAAACTCTCAGGGCCTCAGGCCTGGCCTCCCTCAGCCCAGCACATCCCAGTCTCTCTGCATCCAGGTGGGCTCTGCCTGCTCCCCCTCTCCAGCCCGGAGCCCCCCTGCTCCCAGCTGGGCATCTGAGCTCCCCGGCCCCAAGCCCCGCCTCTGTCCATTGTCTTCTCTCCAGGTAAACAGGGCCGTAAACTGGGGCCTCCTCTCCCCTCTTCTGTCCTCTGGCTGGAACCGGCTGGTTAGGTCACTGGGTCCTCACTCTGCAGCCCATTGTCCGCCCACTGGCCAGAACCGGCTGCGTCTCCTCAGCTGGGCCTCCGGGTCACCAGGTCACCGGTCGCTGGGGTGTCCATCCTCCCGGCCATCGGCTGGGTCCCCAAGTCCTCTCTCCGGTCCTTTGCAAAACAAACTCCCTCTCCCCTCACCTCGTTAAACCAGTAACACCCAGGGAAACTGAGTCCCACCCCCTCCGCATGCAAATCATTGAAAACTCCACAGAAAACAAGAAACCCCCCACTTCGTCACACTCCCCAGTTACTCAAGTGCACCCCCCCCCCCCCGGAGTGTAAACCCAAAATTATGCCATCTTGCACTGCACAGAGAACTGTACAGCGCAAGCTCATGAAATTTGCCCCCTCCCTCAATGTGGAGAAGAATAGACACAGGTTCTCCCCAAGTTATGATTTCCACACACTGGTTTTAGACAAAAGAAAAACAAGTTTATTAACTATAAAAGATAGATTTGATCTGATTATAAGTGATAGCAAACCTCACATGTTTGAGTAACACATACATAGCCACACGTCATAACTTCACATACGACGATAACACACACAATGTGACGTGATATTACTGTCTAGCAGATCCAGACTTTTAGAATGACACCTCACAAGGCATAGTTTGTACAAAGCACATCCTAATTACATGACAGTGGTGAATATTGGGGTGCCAGGGTGTCACACCCACCATCCCCTCTGCGCCCCCCTACGCTCACCAGCCTCCTCTCGCCTGTCCAGATCGTCTGCTCGTGCCGCAGGAGGAACCGTGGGAAGCTGGATCTGTTCAGCTCACAGGCCTCATACCAGCCCACGAGCGAGTACCCCACCTACCACACCCATGGCCGCTTCAGCACCCCCAGCAAGAAGCAGAATCCCTACAGTGACGTAAGCAGCGGGGCCTGGGCCTGCCCTGGGTGCCCCCTTGCCCAGCGTGTGCCCCAATGTCTGTCCCCGTACACTGCCTGGGTGCACCCCTGGACGCCGGTGCCCAGTACCCGGCAGCCCTGCCAGGCACACGCTGGGGGTGCCAGTGGCGGGCACTGAGGGTGGATGCCCCCCACATTGCTCACTGAGGGGGGGAGGATTCGGGGGGAAGTGTTGGTCAGCTCATCCCAGAAAATTTCACCAGAGAGAACACAAACCCGGTGTGTGTGTGTATGTGTGTGATGGTGGCATGGTGCTTCCCACGGTCCTAACTGTTCCACCCAATGCACCCCCCAGGAGAGAGCCGGGGGGTGGGGGGTCAAGGGCACAGGGGATCCCAGAGCCAGAAATGTGAGCACGGGGCCCTGCTGCACTATACAGCTCGTTGGGAGGGTCTATGCTGGGGGCGATGCAATGTGGGGGGAGCTCCTGGGGGGGTTATGGAGTGTGGTCCTGGGGGCGATGCAATGGGGGGTGGGGGTGGGCCTGAGGGATTATAGAGCAAGGTCCTGGGGGTGGCCCTAGGGTGTGGGGGGTGCAGGTCTAGCTCTGCTGTCACCAGGGAGGCTTCCTGATGCATGGTTGGCGGGGGGGTCAGGGAGATTTGGGGAGGGGGCGGAAACTGGCCAGCCGGGGCCCTTGGTTATTTCTTTGTTTGACTCCAAGGGCCTTGGTTGCCAGTGGCAAGAACCCAGACCCAATGCAGCTTTCTGGGCAATGGGGAACAAACAGCGCTGGATTATGGAGCTGGGAGGAGTGAGGGGATGAGGCAGGTGGGGGTTGGGCTGGGGGGTGGGCAGGGCCAGAGCCCCAGGCACCCCTGGCCTGGGTCAGCGCAGGCAGCACAGCTGGGCCAGGAGCCTGGGTCTCTCCCTCAGGGCTTCTCTCTCCCCCGCTCAAAACTGAGTCCCACGTGCTGGGCGGAGGCGCTGCCATGTGTAAACGAGCCACCTTCCATTCCTGGGGGGCTGGGCACGGTGCCCGGGCTGCCTGTCCTGCCCAGCCATCGCTAGGCTGAGCAGGGCCCTGGGCAGGAGCTGGACCAGCGCGGCCCACCCCTCCCCCTAGCGCCCGGCCCACCCTGCTCCACACCTGGACACAGGTGCGTCACAGAGACGCTTATCACCCGCCAGGCGCTTATCACCCGCCAGCCACAGCCCCTTTCCCGTTCCCTCTGAGTCACTGACCGAGGACTGGCCACAGGGCGAGACGTTTCCTCCACACCCTGCGGCCAAACCCCTCCCCCGTCCAGAGCCTGCACCCCCCCCCCCGAGAGTGGCTGTCCTGCCCCTCTGCACCACAGCCCCCACCCCCTCGGAGGGCCCCTCCTCCAGCTCCACAGGGCCCCTGCTCCTCTCTCCCAAGGGGCTCTGAGGCATCACAGCTGGATGGGCTCCCTGGGGTGCTAGCCTGGGCATGAGCCTCCTCCTCTCCCTGGGGCTCAGCTGGAAATCCCCTGGCACTGAGCCAGTCGCACTCAGCCCCTGGGGCCCCAAACTATGCCCTGCTCTGGGAGCTGGACGCCCAGTGCTAGCAGCTGGCTCCTAGCGGGCCCATCGCTGAGCCATGCTGGAGTTTGTGGGCTGTGCTGGGTACGGGGGGGCCCGTAACACCAAGAAATGCGTCCAGCTCTCGCTAGTGGGCATGAGCCCCCCCAGGGAATCTGTGCAGCCCTTTGCATTTCCCCCCCCCCCCCGGCAACACCTGTGCTGGAACTAGGAGGGCTGGGGGGCGCCGCACCCCCTGGATTGAAGTGGCTCCATCATACACAGGGTTACAGGTTGGTTCAATGGCTCTCAGCTCCCCCACTTAGCCGGCCGCTGCACACTGAGCACGTTTCCAGAGAACCAGGCACAATGAAGCGGCTGGTGCTGAGCGAGGGGCTGGGCCCCGAACTGGCCAGTCCTGGGGTCACTCGCTCAGGCTCAGACTCACCTGCACTTCAGTGACCCCAGCGGCCAGGTGAGCTGCTGCGAACACAAACTTGTCCAGTAGGTGGCAGCGTCGCTCGAACAATGAGCTGCTGTCATTGCAGAACAGGTGCCACGGGGATGTGGGAAGGGCGGGGGCAGGAGGGGAGGAGCTCACCGGATACTCCGCCCCCCCCCCCCCGCACGGTTACACTGTTGGGGGGGGGGAACAAGGCCAAGGCGGGGGATGTAGAGGGCATGGGGCAGATAGATATGGGCAGGGCTGGGGTGCAGAGGGCAGGGGGCAGATAGACATGGCTGGGGGGGTGTTGTGGAGGGTAAGGGGCAGATAGACACGGACGGAGCGGGGGATTTAGCGAGGATGAGGTAGGTAGACATGGCCAGGGTGGGGGGTGTAGAGGCACTGTGTTGAGGACTAGCCCCACCAGAGGGCGATAGGGAGCTGCCAGTGGGCAGTGCTGAGGGCTGGTCCCCAGAGGGCGCTGGGGAGGTGCCAGTGAGCAGTGTTGGGGGCTGGGTCCCCAGAGGGCGCTGGGGAGGTGCCAGTGAGCAGTGTTGGGGGCTGGGCCCTCAGAGGGTGCTAGGGAGCTGCCAGTGGGCAGTGTTGGGGGCTGGGTCCCCAGAGGGCGCTGGGGAGGTGCCAGTGAGCAGTGCTGAGGGCTGGGCCCCAGAGGGCGCTGGGGAGCTGCCAGTGGGCAGTGTTGGGGGCTGGTCCCCTGGAGGGCGCTGGGGAGGTGCCAGTGGGCAGTGTTGGGGGCTGGTCCCCTGGAGGGAACTGGGGAGGTGCCAGTGAGCAGTGCTGAGGGCTGGTCCCCAGAGGGCACTGGGGAGCTGCCAGTGGGCAGTGTTGGGGGCTGGGCCCCAGAGGGCACTAGGGAGGTGCCAGTGGGCAGTGCTGGGGGCTGGGCCAGAGGGCGCTGGGGAGCTGCCAGTGAGCAGTGTTGGGGGCTGGGCCCCCAGAGGGCGCTGGGGAGGTGCCAGTGAGCAGTGTTGGGGGCTGGTCCCCTGGAGGGAACTGGGGAGGTGCCAGTGAGCAGTGCTGAGGGCTGGTCCCCAGAGGGCACTGGGGAGCTGCCAGTGGGCAGTGTTGGGGGCTGGGCCCCAGAGGGCACTGGGGAGGTGCCAGTGGGCAGTGCTGGGGGCTGGGCCCACCAGAGGGCGCTGGGGAGCTGCCAGTGAGCAGTGTTGGGGGCTGGGCCAGTGGGCAGAGTTGGAGGTTTTGGGGGCTGTTTCTTATATAGGTACCTATTACCCTCCATCCCCATCACGATTTTTTACTCTTGCTATCTGGTCACCCTAGTCAGAGATTTAGGGACACCCAGGGCATGGACTTGAGTCCCTGCCCATCCTGGCTAATAGCCACTGACAGACCGATCCTCCACGAACTGATCTCATGGGTTTTTGAAGCCAGTTATAATTTTGACCTTCACAACAGCCCCTGGCAACAAGTTTCACAGGTGGATTATGCGCCGTGTGAAGAATTTCCTCAGATTTGTTTTACACCTGCTCCCTGTTAATCTCATTGGGTGGCCCCTGGTTCTCGTGTTATGTGAAGGGGTAAATAACACTTCCCTCTTCGCCTTCCCCACACCAGTGGTGATTTACAGCCCTCTGTCATATCCCCCTTCGTCGGCTCTTTTTCTAGCTGAACGGCCCCAGATTTAATCTCTGCTCATACGGAAGCTGTTCCAGCCCCGTGATGGTTTTTGTTGCCCTTCTCTGCACCTTTTCCAAATCTAATATGTCTTTCTGAGATGGGGCGACCAGCCCCGCCGGCAGTGTGCAGTGTTCAGCGGCCAGGTGAGCTGCTGCGAACACAAACATGCCCAGTAGGTGGCAGCATCGCTCGAACAATGAGCTACTGTCCCTCGCCGAGCCCCTGTGCTGGGGACACTGCCGGGGTTGCTGCTCTCAGACCTTTCCACGCCCATCTCCAATCTAGGGAGGGCGGGATAGGCAGGGCTTGGGGGGAGGCTATAGAGGCCGGGCCCCAGGGCTCAGGGGGAGGTTCTGGGGGGCAGGGCCCCAGGGCTGCGGGGAAGGCTGTAGAGGCCGGGCCCCAGGGCTCAGGGGGAGGTTCTGGGGGGCAGGGCCCCAGAGCCAGCGCAGACCTGGGTGACACTAAGCAAGCTCCTGGGCATGTCCCATGTCACAGATCCCCAGGCCCAGAGCTCTTGCTCCGCTCTGGGACAGTCCCTGGGAGGAGCCCGTCAGTGTGTCAGCCCCTCGGCTTCACCACCTCCTGGGACTCACCTCAGCGCCTTCAGCACCCCTGGGTCACGCCGTGAGCTCCCTGCACCGAGTTCCCCTGAGCTGGACCCCAGAGGGAGACTTGCGCCCCCAAAGGCAGCACAGCACCCCGACTCTGCAGCGACTCTCAGCCAGCGGGGTAACAGCAGGAGGGTTATCAGGTGTCTGGTCACAGCACAGAGCGGCCTTAGTTACCACAGAGACCAGAAAGTTACAGCAAAGTCCAGCTGGGTCAGCCCAGAGCCCAGAGCCCTCTGACCCCTCTTCAATCTGAGTCGAGAAGCTTCCCCTGGGTAGCCCACACTTACCAACCCCACCTGGCCCCTCCCCAGTCCTTTGTCCCCCAGCCGGTCACACCCAGCTGGCCCCTAAGGAGGGGGGACAGCCAGGGGCCTTTGTTGCTAGGTGCCAAGTGCCCAGGCAATTGGAGTGGCCATTGTGGTCTGGGACTCTCCCTGGGCCCCCAGGCAGCTCTGCGTGGGTCAGGCCTGTGTCTCTGGGTTGCTGCAAAGAGCAAACAACCCTTTCCCCCACCTAGTTACCCATGCACCACATAGGGGAAACTGAGGCACAGACAATAGTCTGAAATATTATGAAAAATTCCCATTGCGTCACAGCCCAGCCCGCTGGGTGCGGCCTCCCTCCCTCCCCACCTGCTCGCAGGTGCTGCTATAAAGCTCCAGCCGCAGAGCCGCTGCCAGTTCCCAATTCCTGGATTGTGGAGAGCCCTAACGGGAGGCGCAGCCCCATCAAGCGAGGCAGAGAGAGACAGAGCCCGGTGCTGGGACACCCGGGGCCGAGCCCCCCACCCCACCACCTGCCATGAAGCCCCGAAGTCTGGGCACAGCTGCCCTGCGGCTGGGTCTAGGGCTGCTGCTGCTGGCCACAGGTGAATGGCACTTGGAGCCGGATCGGCCCCACCCCGGGGCTCTGGGCTGCGCAGGGGCTTGGGGGAGTAGTGGAGTGGGGACGGCGGAGGACCCGGGGCAGGTTTCTGTCTGTTCCCTGGAAGGATCTGAGGGGTGGGGCTGTGGCTCAGCAGGTCGGGCAGCCCCAGGGCCCAGCTCTGTTCCGCTGCCTTTAGCCGCTGATCTGCCGCTCGGGGGTGGGGGGTGGGGGGGACAAAGGGCGAGTGGGGCCTGATTGTCCCAGACACTGTAACCCCCCAGAGTATCACAAGCAGCGCCTGGCACTCCTGGGGTCCCCTCTGCTCTGCCCATCACAGCCAGCCCCACAGCTAGCTCCGCACAGGGCACCATGGGGGTGGGGGAGTGGGGAGCTCTCCAGGGAACCCAGGGGGTGGGGGGAGCTCCCTGGGGACCCTGCAGGGCTTGTCTCTGCTGGGGACCTGAGGCAGCTCCAGATGTGACCCCAGGGGCTCCTGACACCCAGCTCCACGCACCGAGTCCGACCCCAGACATGGGGCTCAGGGAAGGTGCCTGATCCGCAGCAGGGCTGAACTGTGCTGGAGCCCACGTGAGCCCCCACATCAGGGTATTTGGGCCCCCACAGCACAGCCTCTCTCCGAGTTCAAGCTGGGGGTGGGGGTCTGTGCGCCAGGCACTCTGGTCACTCCCATTCAACCGGCACGGAGATCGTCAGCACGGCCCCGGGACCTGCCCCCCACGGGCCAGCCCCGGCTCCTGCGGGCCCCCAGGTGACAGTGACGTTCCCCCTTCCTTGTCTGACTCCTGCCTTGGAGCTGCTTCATCCCCTCGGGGGTCACCAGCTGCCTTCCCTTGTCCCTGTGACCGTCCAGGCCTTGGCTGAGCCCTGGGAGTTTTGGCCTTGCTAGGACCTTGTGGCAGTGAGTTCCCAGGCTAGTCACATGGTGTGTAAAATAACTGCCCCGACTCATGGGCGCCTGATGCACCAGGTGCCGCGTCCAGGGGCTTCTGCTCCTCAACTGCGCCCCACGTTTTGTTCTGATTTCTCTGAACTGAACGATCCTCTGTCGACATCACAGAAAACACATCTGCGATCACTACCAGTGAGAAAACCACCAGTGAGACAACCAGTGACACGACCACCACCAGTGACAGAACCACCATCACAGACGTGACCACCACCAGCGACACAACCACCACCAGCGAAGCGACCACCACCAGTGGCACGACCACCACAACTGACACAACCACTGCCAGTGACACAAGTACCACAACCGATGTGACCACAACTGGTGACACAACCACCACTGGTGACACAACCACCACCACCACTGTGACCACCACCAGTGACAGAACCACCACCAGCGACACGACCACGACTGGTGACACGACCACCACTGGTGACATGACCACCACAGGTGATGTGACCACCACCGGTGACACAACCACCATCAGCGACACAACCACCACCAGCAGCACGACCACAACCGGTGACACGACCACCACTGGTGACACAACCACCGCCACCACTGTGACCACCACCAGTGACACAAGCACCATCACCGATGTGACCAACTCTGGTGACACAACCACTATCCGTGACACAACCACCACCGGTGACAGAACCACTACCAGCAACGCGGCCACCAGTGAGACAGCCACCACCAGTGATGCGACCAGCACCAGTGACAGAACCACCACCAGCTACATGACCACGACTGGTGACATGACCACCACTAGTGACATGACCACCACAGGTGATGTGACCAACACCGGTGACACAACAACCACTGGTGACACAACCACCACCACCACTGTGACCACCACCAGTGACAGAACCACCATCAGCGACACGACCACGACTGGTGACACAACCACGACTGGTGACACGACCACCACAGGTGATGTGACCAACACCAGTGACACAACCACCACTGGTGACACAACCACCACCACCAGCATGACCACCACCGGTGACACGACCACCACTGGTGACACAACCACCGCCACCACTGTGACCACCACCAGTGACACAAGCACCATCACCGATGTGACCAACACTGGTGACACAACCACTATTCGTGACACAACCACCACCGGTGACACAACCACCACCACCACTGTGACCACCACCAGTGACAGAACCACCACCAGCGACACGACCACGACTGGTGACACGACCACCACTGGTGACATGACCACCACAGGTGATGTGACCAACACCGGTGACACAACCACCACTGGTGACACAACCACCACCACCACTGTGACCACCACCAGTGACAGAACCACCACCAGCGACACAACCACGACTGGTGACACGACCATGACTGGTGACATGACCACCACAGGTGATGTGACCACCACCGGTGACACAACCACCATCAGCGACACAACCACCACCAGCAGCACGACCACAACCGGTGACACGACCACCACTGGTGACACAACCACCGCCACCACTGTGACCACCACCAGTGACACAAGCACCATCACCGATGTGACCAACTCTGGTGACACAACCACTATCCGTGACACAACCACCACCGGTGACAGAACCACTACCAGCAACGCGGCCACCAGTGAGACAGCCACCACCAGTGATGCGACCAGCACCAGTGACAGAACCACCACCAGCTACATGACCACGACTGGTGACATGACCACCACTGGTGACATGACCACCACAGGTGATGTGACCAACACCGGTGACACAACCACCACTGGTGACACAACCACCACCACCACTGTGACCA
This sequence comes from Emys orbicularis, assembly GCF_028017835.1. NCBI lineage: Eukaryota > Metazoa > Chordata > Testudines > Emydidae > Emys > Emys orbicularis. The sequence goes on from NC_088702.1 coordinate 636,204, forward strand.
CCACCAGTGACAGAACCACCACCAGCGACACGACCACGACTGGTGACACGACCATGACTGGTGACATGACCACCACAGGTGATGTGACCACCACCGGTGACACAACCACCATCAGCGACACAACCACCACCAGCAGCACGACCACAACCGGTGACACGACCACCACTGGTGACACAACCACCGCCACCACTGTGACCACCACCAGTGACACAAGCACCATCACCGATGTGACCAACTCTGGTGACACAACCACCACCGGTGACAGAACCACTACCAGCAACGCGGCCACCAGTGAGACAGCCACCACCAGTGATGCGACCAGCACCAGTGACAGAACCACCACCAGCTACATGACCACGACTGGTGACATGACCACCACTAGTGACATGACCACCACAGGTGATGTGACCAACACCGGTGACACAACCACTATTCGTGACACAACCACCACCAGCGACACAACCACCACTGGTGATACAATCACCACCGGTGACACAAGCACCACCACCGTGACCAACACTGATGACACAACCACTATCCGTGACACAACCACCACCAGTGACACAAGCACCATCACCGATGTGACTAGGACTGGTGACACAATGGCCACCAGTGACACAACTACCACCAGAGACATGACCATCACCAGTGACAGAACTACTGTCCGTGACACAATCACCACTGGTGACACAACCACCACCACTGTGACCACCACCAGTGACACAAGCACCACCACCAACATGACTACGACCAGTGACACAACCACCACCAGTGACACAAGCACCATCACCGATGTGACCAACACTGGTGACACAACCACTATCCGTGACACAACCACTACCAGCGACGCCACCACCACCAGTGATGCGACCACCACTGGTGACTCAACCACCACTGACGTGACCACCTCTCCCCCCAGCAGCACCCACACGACCCCGGCCCCCAGACCCTCCACTGCAGTCGAGATCAGTTTCTCTCTCTCGTTCCGCATTGTGAACTGGAACTTCAACGACTCCCTGCTCAACCCCAGCACCAGTTACTACAAGGATTTATATTCCAAAATCCAGAGCCTGGTGAGCACAGCAGCCCCTCCCTCCCCTCCCGGCCCCCTGCCCCTGCCTGCCAGCTGGGGGCGGCTGCCAGCCCCAGGCTGGGGGGCTCCGCGGGGAGCTCCATCGAGCTGCCGTGTGATGAGCCTTCGGGCCTCTGCTGGCTGCTGCAGTTCGGGCTCCACAGGCAGAGACCCCACAGAGCGGGGAGGGGAGACGCCCCCACCCCACCCCCAGGCCCAGCCCTGGGCACCAGGCCCCTCAGCCCCACAGTCTCCTGTCCTGGAGCAGTGAAGGGAGAGACCCTCAATCCTGTCTGGGGAGTCCCCATGCCCCCCCCCGGGACCCTGCCTCCGGCTCTGGGCCCCTCTGCCCCTCTCCAGCCACCTCTGGGGAGACACCCCGTGCCCCTGCACCACAGGGAAAAGCACAGAGAGGAGCAAGGAAGGTTGGAGCTCCCTGCCCCCCTGAGCCGGCTGGGGTGCTGGCAGTGACTCTGTTCTCCTCTCTGTCTGTGACAGTACGACAAGACCTACAGCTGCCCAACGTGTCCGAATGGGCAGAACTACCTGGGATTCACTGATCTGCGTTTCAGGTACTGTGTGTGCCATGGGGCTGCCCCAGTTGTGGGCAGGGGAGGGGGCAGCCTGCTGCCTCCTGGGCTGGGGAGGGGGAGAGAGGTGAGGAGAGAGAAGCTAAATCTGTGTGACCCTGGGGGTGCCATGTCTGACAGCCCAGGGCTTTGGCTGCCTGAGGCTGTGCTGGGCAGGTGTGTGCTGCCCTGGGGCGAGCTGGGGCAGGGGCAGGGGAAGGTAGGGGCATGAGGGGGGTGGTTCAAGGGGGTTGTGGGTGGAGCAGCTGGTGCAGGGCCCAGTGGGTAGTGTGGGGGAATTGGTTCAGGGTCAGGTGGCAGGAGCTGGCGGGGGGGGGGGGGGCAGATAGATGGTGTGGGGAGGCCAGTGCAGGGGCAGGTGGGAAGGGGTGAGGTTGGTGCCGGGGCAGGTGGGAATGGGGGAGCTGGGGCAGGTGGGAATGGGGGAGGTTGGTGCCGGGGCAGGTGGGAATGGGGGAGCTGGGGCAGGTGGGAATGGGGGAGGTTGGTGCCGGGGTAGGTGGGAAGGGGTGAGGTTGGTGCCGGGGCAGGTGGGAATGGGGGAGGTTGGTGCTGGGACAGGTGGGAATGGGGGAGGTTGGTGCCGGGGCAGGTGGGAATGGGGGAGCTGGGGCAGGGGCAGGTGGGAAGGGGTGAGGTTGGTGCCGGGGCAGGTGGGAATGGGGGAGCCAAGGCAGGGGCGCGGGAAGGGCCGGGGCCAGACCCAGTTAACTCCCCCTCTCCGGCACTCTCTGCAGCCCGGGCTCGGTGGTGACTGAGTCCGTCCTGCGGTACCGAGTGAGCAACACCAGCATCAACGCCACCGACCTTGAGCAGCAGCTGAGGAACAGTCAGAACAGCACAGACGGGCTCGAGCTGGACAGTATCCGCGGTGAGCAGGCTCCAGCCGGGCCCCACAGTGTCTCCGCAGCCTCGTGTCCGGGGGTCCCTGTGCTGGGGGCCCAGCCCATGGCTGAGGGGGGCTGGTGTCCATGGCCCTTGTGCAGAGCTCTGTGGAGACGGGGCTGCCCTCGGGGGATCCTGCAGCTCCCAGCAGAGGCCCCTGGCTGGGTTGGTTTGGGGCGTGTGGAGGGTGCCTGCCCTGCCGGCCCAGCCCAGCCTGTATCTGTCCCGGGGGGTGAGTGCTGAGCACTGGGAGCTTTCGGCCTCGCTAGGACCTTGTGGCAGTGAGTTCCCCAGGCTAGTCACGTGCTGTGTAAAATAACTGCCCCGACTCGTGGGCACCTGATGCCCCAGTTGCCCCGTCCAGGGGTTTCTACTGCTCGCCTGCGCCCCATATTTTGTTCTGTTTTCTCCTGAACTGAATGGACCAATTCTCTCCTAGGCGCAGCACTGGGCCCCAACGCGACCACCCCGCCCCCCGGCAACACGACCACCCTGCCCCCCACCAACACGACCACAGCGCCCCCCGGCAACACAACCACCCTGCCCCCCAGGAACACGACCACCCTGCCCCCCAGCACCGCCATTACAACCGCGGCCCCGATCCGTTTCTCTCTCTCGTTCCGCATTGTGAACTGGAACTTCAACGACTCCCTTCTCGACCCCAGCACCAGTTACTACAAGGATTTATATTCCAAAATCCAGAGCCTGGTGAGCACAGCAGCCCCTCCCTCCCCTCCCGGCCCCCTGCCCCTGCCCGCCAGCTGGGGGCGGCTGCCAGCCCCAGGCTGGGGGGCTCCGCGGGGAGCTCCATCGAGCTGCCGTGTGATGAGCCTTCAGGCCTCTGCTGGCTGCTGCAGTTCGGGCTCCACAGGCAGAGACCCCACAGAGCGGGGAGGGGAGACGCCCCCACCCCACCCCCAGGCCCAGCCCTGGGCACCAGGCCCCTCAGCCCCACAGTCTCCTGTCCTGGAGCAGTGAAGGGAGAGACCCTCAATCCTGTCTGGGGAGCCCCCCTGCCCCCCCCCGGGACCCTGCCCTCTGCTCTGGGCCCCTCTGCCCCTCTCCAGCTACCTCTGGGGAGACACCCTGTGCCCCAGCACCCCAGAGAAGAGCAAGGAAGGTTGGCAGGGGCTGGGGCAGATCTGCCAAGCTGGGTGCTCCCTGCCCCCCTGAGCCGGCTGGGGTGCTGGCAGTGACCCTGTTCCCCTCTCTCTGTGACAGTACATCAATATCTACGGCTGCCCAGAGTGTCCGAATGGGCAGAACTACCTGGGATTCACTGATCTGCGTTTCAGGTACAGTGTGTGCCATGGGGCTGCCCCAGCTGTAGGCAGGGGAGGGGGCAGCCTGCTGCCTCCTGGGCTGGGGGGGGGGGGAGAGAGGTGAGGAGAGAGAAGCTAAATCTGTGTGACCCTGGGGGTGCCATGTCCGACAGCCCAGAGCTTTGGCTGCCTGAGGCCGTGCTGGGCAGGTGTGTGCTGCCCTGGAGGGGGCTGGGGCTGGTAGGGGCATAAGGGGGGGTGGTTCAAGGGGGTTGTGGGTGGGGCAGCTGGTGCAGGGCCCAGTGGGTAGTGTGGGGAAATTGGTGCAGGGCCAGGTGGCAGGAGCTGGGGGGGCAGATGGATGGTGTGGGGAGGCCAGTGCAGGGGCAAGTGGGAATTGGGGAGTCAGGGTATGTAGGAATGTGGTGCGGGAAGAGCCAGTTAATTCCCCCTCTCCGGCACGCTCTGCAGCCCAGGCTCGGTGGTGACTGAGTCCGTCCTGCTGTACCGAGTGAGCGACACCAGCATCAACGCCATCATCATTGTGCAGCAGCTGGCACAAAGGCTGGACAGCCAGAACAGCACAGACGGGCTCGAGCTGGACAGTATCCGCGGTGAGCAGGCTCCAGCCGGGCCCCACATTGTCTCCGCAGCCTCGTGTCCGGGGGTCCCTGTGCTGGGGGCTCAGCCCATGGCTGAGGGGGGCTGGTGTCCATGGCCCTTGTGCAGAGCTCTGTGGAGACGGGGTTGCCCTCGGGAGCTCCACCAGCTCCCAGCAGAGGCCCCTGGCTGGGCTGCTTTGGGGCGTGTGGAGGGTGCCTGCCCTGCCGGCCCAGCCCAGCCTGTATCTGTCCCGGGGAGGGAGGGCTTCTGGACCCCCTGGCAGTGCCGTCCTCGCTGACCCTGGGCTGGGGCTGGGCCCCCGGCCATCACACTCAGCCTCTTCCCAGCACCCCAGGGCCAGCCCCCTTCCGACAGCCCCTGACTGTCCCTGGCCCTTCTGCCTGGCCAGCTGCGTCCCCTGGCCTGGGCCCCTCTCCTAGGATCCCTCCCCTCCGGGTCCTCCCCAGCCCCTGACTGCTCCTACTTGTGTTTCAGCCAGTTCTCTCGTCTCCACTTCACCCACCTCGGCGCCAGCACCTCTGGTGCCTGGCTGGGGCATTGCCCTGCTGGTCCTGGTCTGCATTGGGCTGGTGCTGAGCATCCTCATCTTCATCCTGCTGGTGAGTGCCCCCTGCTGCCCATCCCTCCGGCCTCAGGCCCCCCTCCAGCCTCTCTCCTTCTCCCTGCCTGACCCCACTGTGACTGGTTTCCCCCCCCCCTTCAGGGTGCCACCTGCACCTGGGGTACCACTGAGCCCGCCTGACCCACCAGCCTGGGCTCCCTCTCACACTGTGCTGCTGTGACAAGTTGCTAATCTCTCCAAGTTTGCTCTTTCACCAGCGCACACCCCGGTAGGGACACACCCAGCTGCAGCTGTACACACAGATGCGGAGATCAGCTCTGCATGGGAAGGCTCAGCTAAGGAACTGCCCAGTTACTCAAGTGCACATCCCCCTTTGAAGGGTAAATCCAAAATTATGCCGTCTTGCGCTGCACAGAGAACTGTACAGCGCAAACTCATGAAATTTGCCCCCTCCCTCAATGTGGAGAGGAATAGACACAGGTTCTGCCCCAAGTTATGATTTCCACGCACTGGTTTTAGACAAAACAGAAACACGTTTATTAACTATAAAAGATAGATTTTATCTGATTATAAGTGAAAGCAAACAGATCAAAGCAGATTCCCTACTAAATAAACAATACTGCAAACTGAACTTACCACACTAGATAAGTAGGATATGAATTAGCAAATTCTTACCTTGAGTGATAAACAGGTTGGCAGATTCTTAAGGCACAAGCTGCCTTGGCTTTGCACTTGGGTTTCCCAGGTTTTCATACACAGGCTAGAAATCTCTTAGCCTGGGACCATCACTTCCCACAGTTCAGTCCTTGCCCCTCAGATGTTTCCAGGTGTGTTGTTGTAGGGGGAGTGAGGTCCCCTCATGATGTCATTTTCCCCCTTCTATATCTTAGAATCATAGAATCATAGAATATCAGGGTTGGAAGGGACCTCAAGAGGTCATCTAGTCCAACCCCCTGCTCAAAGCAGGACCAATTCCCAACTAAATCATCCCAGCCAGGGCTTTGTCAAGCCGGGCCTTAAAAACCTCCAAGGAAGGAGACTCCACCACCTCCCTAGGTAACGCGTTCCAGTGCTTCACCACCCTCCTAGTGAAATAGTGTTTCCTAATATCCAACCTGGACCTCCCCCACTGCAACTTGAGACCATTGCTCCTTGTTCTGTCATCTGCCACCACTGAGAACAGCTGAGCTCCATCCTCTTTGGAACCCCCCTTCAGGTAGTTGAAGGCTGCTATCAAATCCCCCCTCATTCTTCTCTTCTGGAGACTAAACAATCCCAGTTCCCTCAGCCTCTCCTCATAAGTCATGTGCTCCAGACCCCTAATCATTTTTGTTGCCCTCCGCTGGACTCTTTCCAATTTTTCCACATCCTTCTTGTAGTGTGGGGCCCAAAATTGGACACAGTATTCCAGATGAGGCCTCACCAATGTCGAATAAAGGGGAACGATCACGTTCCTCGATCTGCTGGCAATGCCCCTACTTATACAGCCCAAAATGCCGTTAGCCTTCTTGGCAACAAGAGCACACTGTTGACTCATATCCAGCTTCTCGTCCACTGTGACCCCTAGGTCCTTTTCTGCAGAACTGCTACCTAGCCATTCGGTCCCTAGTCTGTAGCAGTGCATGGGATTCTTCCGTCCTAAGTGCAGGACTCTGCACTTATCCTTGTTGAACCTCATCAGGTTTTTTTTGGCCCAATCCTCTAATTTGTCTAGGTCCCTCTGTATCCGATCCCTACCCTCTAGTGTATCTACCACGCCTCCTAGTTTAGTGTCATCTGCAAACTTGCTGAGAGTGCAGTCCACACCATCCTCCAGATCATTAATAAAGATATTAAACAAAACCGGCCCCAGGACCGACCCTTGGGGCACTCCGCTTGAAACCGGCTGCCAACTAGACATGGAGCCATTGATCACTACCCGTTGAGCCCGACGATCTAGCCAGCTTTCTATCCACCTTACAGTCCATTCATCCAGCCCATACTTCTTTAACTTGGCGGCAAGAATACTGTGGGAGACTGTATCAAAAGCTTTGCTAAAGTCAAGGAATAACACATCCACTGCTTTCCCCTCATCCACAGAGCCAGTTATCTCATCATAGAAGGCAATTAGGTTAGTCAGGCACGACTTCCCCTTGGTGAATCCATGCTGACTGTTCCTGATCACTTTCCTCTCCTCTAAGTGTTTCATAATTGATTCCTTGAGGACCTGTTCCATGATTTTTCCAGGGACTGAGGTGAGGCTGACTGGCCTGTAGTTCCCCGGATCCTCCTTCTTCCCTTTTTTAAAGATGGGCACTACATTAGCCTTTTTCCAGTCATCTGGGACCTCCCCCGATCGCCATGAGTTTTCAAAAATAATGGCTAATGGCTCTGCAATCTCATCCGCCAACTCCTTTAGCACCCTCGGATGCAGCGCATCCGGCCCCATGGACTTGTGCACGTCCAGTTTTTCTAAATAGTCCCGAACCACTTCTTTCTCCACATAGGGCTGGTCACCTTCTCCCCATATTGTGCTGCCCAGTGCAGCAGTCTGGGAGCTGACCTTGTTCGTGAAGACAGAGGCAAAAAAAGCATTGAGTACATTAGCTTTTTCCACATCCTCGGTCACTAGGTTGCCTCCCTCATTCAGTAAGGGGCCCACACTTTCCTTGACTTTCTTCTTCTTGCTAACATACCTGAAGAAACCTTTCTTGTTACTCTTAACATCTCTTGCTAGCTGCAACTCCAAGTGTGATTTGGCCTTCCTGATTTCATTCCTGCATGCCTGAGCAATAGTTTTATACTCCTCCCTGGTCATTTGTCCAATCTTCCACTTCTTGTAAGCTTCTTTTTTGCGTTTAAGATCAGCAAGGATTTCACTGTTTAGCCAAGCTGGTCGCCTGCCATATTTACTATTCTTTCTACACATTGGGATGGTTTGTTCCTGCAACCGCAATAAGGATTCTTTAAAATACAGCCAGCTCTCGTGGACCCCTTTGCCCTTCATGTTGTTCTCCCAGGGGATCCTGCCCATCTGTTCCCTGAGGGAGTCAAAGTCTTCTCCCTACTTGCTGGAAAGCTCTTTTGCTGTGACCTGGGTCAAACAGTTCCCATTGTGTAGTGCTATCTCTGAGAGGTTTCTATTGTACACAGTTCCTGGGGTAATCCTTGTGTTTGTGTGCATTTCCTCAATAAACCCATAGGCGCCAACTTTCCCCCGCGCCGGTGGGTGCTTGCACCCCCCGCCCCTGCCCCACCCCCATTCCAACCCCTTCCCCAAAGTCCCCACCCCAACTTGGCCCCCTCCCTGTCCCTATTGGACCCCTTCCCCAAATCCCCACCCTGGCCCCGCCTCTTCCCCGAGCGTGCTGCGTTCCCCCTCCTTCCCCCTCCCTCCCAGCTGCGTGAAACAGCTGTTCCGCGGCACAAGCACGGGGAGCTAGGGGGGAAAAGCGGTCACGCAGCACACTCGGGGGAGGAGGCGGAGGTGGAGGTGAGCTGGGCGGGGGGTGGGGAGCTGCCGGTGGGTGCTGAGCACCCACCAATTTTTCCTTGTGGGTGCTCCAGCCCTGGAGCACCCACGGAGTCGGCGCCTATGAATAAGCCAACAACATTGTTTGGCCTTTTTACTGTTGTACCTGAAAGGCTGCTTGTGGGTGTTTTCAACCTCACAACATGTTTCAGTAACACATACATAGCCACACGTCATACCTTCACATACGACGATAACACACACAATCCGGCGAGATATTACTGTCTAGCAGATCAAGACTTTTAAAATGACACCTCACAAGGCAGACTTTGTACAAAGCACATCCTAATTACATGACAGTGGTGAATATTGGGGTGCCAAGGTGTCACACCCACCATCCCCTCTGCGCCCCGCCCCCCACTCACCAGCCTCCTCTCGCCCGTCTAGATCGTCTGCTTGTGCCGCAGGAGGAACCGTGGGGAGCTGGATCTGTTCAGCTCACAGGCCTCGTACCAGCCCACGAGCGAGTACCCCACCTACCACACCCACGGGCGCTTCAGCAGTCCTGGCATGAAGCAGGACCCCTACAATGACGTAAGCAGCGGGGCCTGGGCCTGCCCTGGGTGCCCCCTTGCCCAGCGTGTGCCCCAATGTCTGTCCCCCTACACTGCCTGGGTACATCCCTGGATGCCGGTGCCTGGTACCCGGCAGCCCTGCCAGGCACATGCTGGGGGTGCCAGCGGCAGGCGCTAAGGGTGGATGCCCCCCCATTGCTCACTGGGGCGGGGGTTGGGGAGAGGAGGGGGTTGGTCAGCTCATCCCAGAAAAGAGAAGAACACAAACCCGTGTGTGTGTGTGTGTGTGTGTGTGTGTGGTGGTGGTGGCACGGTGCTTCCCACGGTCCTAACTGTGTCCCACCCAATGCACCCCCCCGGGAGAGCTGGGGGGTGTCAAGAGCACAAGGGGTCCCAGAGCCAGAAATGTGAGCACGGGACCCTGCTGCACTAGTCAGCTCGTTGGGGGGGATGTGCTGGGGGGATGCGATGTGCGGGGGGGTTATGGGGTGTGATCCTGTGGGATTATAGGGCCTGGTCTTGGTTTGGTTATGGGGTGTGGTTCCTGGGGGTGATGCAATGGGGGGGTGGGCCTGGGGGATTATAGAGCGAGGTCCTGGGGGGTAGTCCTGGGGTGGGGGGGTGCATGTCCCTGTGGGGGCAGGGGACTGGCCTGGCCAGAGCCAGGGGAAATGTTGTTCTCCCCAGTCAGGTGGCTGCACCCCAGGTCCCGTGTGGCAGCCTCTGACCTTGACCCCAGCCCCCTTCGCTGAGTTAATCACTAACGGGGCAGCTCCCGGCTGACATCAAACCAGCAGCTAAACAAACAGCAGCTAATGGGGCAGGCCAGTGGCTCTGCCCGCCCCACCCCCACGGCTCTGCCTGGGTCTCTGGGGGTCGCTAGTCCTGTCCCTGCCATGGCCTGTCCTTCCCTCGGCAGCACCAGCATACCCCGTCCCTGCCTGCCCTGGGACCGGGGCTCAGCCAGCCCCACCCAGGCACTCTCCATTCCCATGGGGGCTCTGATCTGCCCCAGCGGGAAGCTCTGCAGGGCTGTTTGGGGAGAGAAATAAGGAGCCACCGGCTCATCCACCTGGAACAGCGTTAGGTGTGGCTGGGGGTGAGTAACCACTGACCAGCCCCCAGCCCTGCGGGCTTCTCCGTCCCCAGCAGGTTCTGTGGCCAGACGGGACGTTTGCTGAACGTTCGGCCCTAGCTCAGCAGGAATTCACTCCGGGCCGGTCTCTGGCCTGGGCGAGACGGGAGGTCAGACTAGACGGTCACCATGGGCCTGCTGGCCTGGGACACTCGGACGCGGAATCTGTGACTCCTGCTGCTGTCCGTGGGGGACGAGTCCCCTGCCTTGCTCCAGAGGGGTGGAGGGCTGGGAGGGCTGGAGTGGGGCTGGGGTCAGAGGGTGGTACTGTGGGTGGGGGGCTCGAGGGGGAGGTTGGAGGGGTGGTCAGAGGGTGGCTTCGGGATGGCATTGGGAGTGGGGGCAGGGTGAGGGTGGGGTGATGGAGTGGGGGTGGGGTTGCAGGGTAGGGATGGGGGTGGGGTCGCAGAGCGAGGTTGTGGGGCAGGGAGGGATGGGGGTGGGGTGGGGTCGCAGAGTGAGGTTGTGGGACAGGGGTGGGGGTGGTGTTGCAGGACGAGGTTGTGGGGCAGGGATGGGGGTGGGGTGGGGTCGCAGAGCGAGGTTGTGGGGCAGGGGAGGGGGTGGGGTCGCAGGACGAGGTTGTGGGGTAGGGGAGGGGGTGGGGTCGCAGAGTGAGGTTGTGGGGCAGGGATGGGGGTGGGGTCGCAGGACGAGGTTGTGGGGCAGTAGTGGGGGTGGGGTGGGGTCGCAGAGCGAGCTTGTGGAGCAGGGGTGGGGGTTGGATCGCAGAGCGAGGTTGTGGGGCAGGGAGGGAGGGGGTGGAGGTGGGGCTGATGCCTGGCTCGGGGAGAAGTCGCTCTACAAATGGCGCCGTGGCAGCGCCGGTTGTGCCCCTTGCCCGGGGCGGCCTGGCTGGGCTCTGCCCTGGCACCGTGCCCATGGATCCCAGGCGGCCCCACTCCTGTCCCGGGACGGTGGTTAGTGTAACTCTCACGCCCGGCTGGGGGCTCCCGGCGGGGGGCAGCCTGCCGTGAGGGAGCCTGGCTGGAGCCGGCCTCTGCACTCCCAGGGACGCTGGGCTCCCTCAGCCGAGCCTGTCCCTGCTGGCCGGTGGGAGGAAGCCGAGGCCTGGGCTGTGCCCTGTGCAGAGCCCGGGGTGGCAGGTGCCCTCAGGGAGGGCGGCTGGGCTGGAGCAGGCGGAGTCTGTACGTGGGGCTCTGGTTTTTCCTCCCCCGCCCCGTGGGGCCCCGGCCGCCCTCGGTGGGTGGCTGGTGCCTCCTCGGCTCCACGTCTGTCCCTGTGACTGAACGGCCTCCCTGCCCCCTCGCCCCCGGCACCGCCTGAGGGACTGGGGGGCCGGGGGAGCCTGTCAGAGCAGTGGGTCACTCTGCTGTTAAATGGTCTTAGCCAGGCCAGCCCCACAGCCCCAGGCCAGTTCTGGGGTGGGGTCACCTTCTCCCGGCCCATCATGTGCCCCCCATGCTGCCGTGGGACGGCGGAGCTGGAGCAGTCCCTGAGGCCTCTCCCTGCTGGCAGGGACGGGGTGGCCGGTATCAAACATGACTGGGGTCTGTTCGCCAGGGCTTGGCCCAGTGATCCCCTCCCCGGGCCCAGAGCCCCAGTTTCCATGCCCACAGGGGTACGTGGTGGTTGCCTGGCTGGGGGTCCTGGTTGCCAGGTAACGGTGGATTGGCCCAGCCTGGCTCTAACCCCATCCCCTCTGCTTCCTCCCAGATCGCCGCCGGCAACGGCACCAACGCGTTCTACACCAACCCTGCCACGTCGTCATAGGATCTCCAGGGGCGCCACCCCGGGGACCGGCGGGAGCAGAGCTCCCACCATCGCCATGTGCTTCCTGCAGCTGGACTCCAGGGTGCCGGGCAGGGCCGACAACGCAGTCCTGGGCAGGGGTTTGCTGCACAGGGGGGAGGGGGTTGGATTCAGTGTGGCAGGGTGGGGAGGGGGTGACTGCCCCCCCCCACCCTGCAACCCCTGGCCCTGCGGGAGGGGGAGCTGCTCCAGTTCCGATTGGGCCATGTGGGGCAAGCATTAATGGGGCAAATTCCTCCCCCCGCTCCACAAGGGAGGGCAGAGGGGCTGCCCCATATATCCCCCCGCCAACCAGCCAGGGCAGTGCACAGAGTATGGCAGGGGCTCCACAGAGGAGCCCCCCTCATACTGCCCTGAGCTGTGGAGGGGTGTCTGCCCCCCCCCCCGCAACCTGGGGAGCCCTCTCTGGCCCAGCTCCCGCGTGTTCCCAGGAGGTGGGAGCGAGTGTCGGAAGGACCCTCCTCTGCCTCCCCCCAATTCCAAACGCCTCCTGCCCCCAATCACTTGCCAAATGCCGTATCCTGCCATGAGGCCCCCCAGTGTGCAGTGTTCAGGTTCCGGGGTCGCATTTGCCTGCACCACTGGCCTGGAGCTACTTTATAATGTGATGTGTAACCACTTGGCTCTGCGACGGCCGCCCCGCCGTGACAGGGGGTCACAATGTCCTTGGGAAGGTCTGTGTTTATAGTGCTGCAAAATAAAGGGATCTGTGCTGAGTCAGGCTCTAGGCTGGTTTTCTCCTGCACCTCTCGGACCTCTGCTTTGGCAACGCTGCCTGCAGGGCGGGCTAATCAGCTCAATGGTCCATGGGCAGGGGGCTGTGGGACCGGCATCCCTCAGAGCCAGCACCGCCCAGCTCACAGCCCAGCAAGTCATCCCTCCATCTAGGGCCAGGGTACCCAGGCCTCAGGTGCCCTCTCCTGCTCCAACAAAGGGGAGCTCAGCCCTTGGTGAGAGCAGGGCAGCGAAACGCCCCAAGGAAATGGCTGGGCAGGTGTAAAATGGACTCAAGGAAAAGTCTGGCTCTGAGACTGGCCTCGGTGTGACCAAGAACCCTGGCAGAACCCAGAATCCCTGGTGTTACCCAGAATCCTGCTGGGCAGCACGTTGGCAGTACCCAGAATCCTCTGGGTGTTACCTAGAATCCCCAGTGTTACCCAGAATCTTGCTGGGCAGCACGTTGGCAGTACCCAGAATCCTCTGGGTGTTACCCAGAATCCTGCTGGGCAGCACGTTGGCAATACCCAGAATCCTCTGGGTGTTACCCAGAATCCCCAGTGTTACCCAGAATCCTGCTGGGCAGCACGTTGGCAGTACCCAGAATCCTCTGGGTGTTACCCAGAATCCTGCTGGGCAGCACGTTGGCAATACCCAGAATCCTCTGGGTGTTACCCAGAATCCCTGGTGTTACCCAGAATCCTGCTGGGCAGCACGTTGGCAGTACCCAGAATCCTCTGGGTGTTACCTAGAATCCCCAGTGTTACCCAGAATCCTGCTGGGCAGCACGTTGGCAGTACCCAGAATCCTCTGGGTGTTACCCAGAATCCTGCTGGGCAGCACGTTGGCAGTACCCAGAATCCTCTGGGTGTTACCCAGAATCCCCAGTGTTACCCAGAATCCTGCTGGGCAGCACGTTGGCAATACCCAGAATCCTCTGGGTGTTACCCAGAATCCTCTTGTCAGCGCCAGCGCTGTCTGGTATTTCAGTGGGACTGAACTGCAGTAAATGGGGTTTCATGGCAGCCACACGTAACCGGCAATGGCCCCAAAGGCGAATTGGACGAGAGGAGGGGGCCATAAAACCATCATGAGGGGTCAGGACAGACCCAGCTGCCCTCGCACTAACAGTAGCAGCTTTAGAAATACCTGTGAGCTGCTGTCATGGCCGACGTGCCCCCGCGCCCCCGGTTGCTTTAACCTGGGCTAGTGCACTGACCTTCCTGAGCCCGCCGTCTCCAGGGGGGCCCTTCAAGGGCCGCCCAGGACCCAGTTGTTTTGACGCCCGTACGCTGAGACGCCTTTCCATGGCCTGGGGGTGTGGGCAGGCTTGGGCAGCGCTGCTTGTTCCTGACTGGCCCGGGCAGTGTCCATGGGAGAGGGCAGGGACAGGCACACAGGGAAGGTGACAGCTGATCTCCAGGCTTCCTGGCCAGGGCTGGATTAACCCATTGGGGTCCTAGGCACAACACACATAGGGGCCCTACCTACTGATGCATAACAACACGGCGCCAAACAGCGCACTCCCTGCAGCTGGGCTGGCCGTGCTGTGGCTGCCCCGGGACCGGCTGCGTGTTCTGTTGCTGCTCGGGGCACTGCTCATCGTGACTGGGGGGGGGGGGGGGGTCGTACCTCCACTCAAATTTCCCCGGCCATAGAGTCCACCGTGTGGCTGTTTGTTGGCCCCCAGGGCTCTCCCCCCACGTGTGGGCCCCAGGCACACACCTAGTGTATGTATGTGTTGATCCAGCCCTGTTCCTGGCACTGGGCACCGCTGGCCACAGGCCGGACCCTGGGGAAGGGTGGGAGCAGTGGCTGCCCTGGCCCTGTGACGGGGCAGGGTGGGGCTGTGCCAGCCCTGAGCTCTCGTTCTGCAGGGCAGCTGGAGTTCTCAGGGGCTGAACGGCTCTTGCTCGGGATCGGGTCTATGGCGGAGTCGCCCTTCAGTGCCATCTCTTACTGGCTCACCGCGTGTGATGGGGAGAAACCCCCTGCCACTGCCCTCCTCCCTCCAGCTGTGTGCAGAGGTGTGGAGCCAGGCGCCCAGCCTGGGACAAGCTTGAGACTCATGGGCTGGGCTGGGCAAGGCCCTGGGCAAACATTGGAACGCCAATAAAACACGGAAACAAAAGATAACAGTTATGTAAGGAAATTACTGTGGAGCTAGGCCCAGGGCACGACCCCAGGTACATAAGAATGGCCACACTGGGTCAGACTAAAGGTCCATAGATTCATAGATTCTAGGACTGGAAGGGACCTCGAGAGGTCATCGAGTCCAGTCCCCTGCCCATCTAGACCAGTATCCTGTCTTCCGACCGTGCTCAATGCCAGGTGCCCCAGAGGGCATGAACGGAACAGGGAATCATCAAGTGATCCACCCCCCGTCGCCCATTCCCAGCTGCTGGCAAACAGAGGCTAGGGACACCATTCCTGCCCAGCCTGGCTAACAGCCATTGATGGACCGATCCTCCAGGAACTGATCTAGTTCTTTTTTGAAGGTGGGAGCCAGTGAGCCCCGGACAGGGCCCTGGCATGGGGACAGGCAGACCCCTGGAGAGCCTCCGGGCACAGCCAAGGGCACGGTGACAGCAGGAGCCCCAGGTGCCTGGGCCCCTGATCTCCCCCACCCCACTCCCAGAGGTGGGTTACTGGGCTCCCCAGCCCCTGACTCAGGAAAGCTGCAGTTACAGCCCCAGATCCCTGCTGCCCCAGGGAGGGCCTGACCCCAGTCTGCTGCCCTGGAGCCACCCACCCCGCCCAGGAGGGGCTGGGGCCCATGGCCGTGACCACGCCCCAGGGGTACATGAACGCCTGGCCTGTGGTTAGGGAGGAGGAAGCAGGAAACGCTGCCCTGTCCCTTGCGCCCAAAAACAGTCATGGGATGAGCGGACAAGCCAATAAAGTAACCAAAATATCCCAGTTCAAACAAAGCTAAGTGTGGGGGGGGGGGGAGCCTAGTGATCCCCAGGGAGAAACCCCCTTTCCCTGCCCACTTCCAACCACTGCTCACCCAGAGGTGGGGGGGGGGAGGTTGGGCGTAAGCCTGACTCCAGTCCCAGGCTCACACTGCAGTGTAGACGTGCCCTCAGAGGCCCAGGGCAGGACCTCCCGCCCCGGCCCGGGAAACTGGCCCGTTGAGTGCTGGGCACTATTCGGGGTGTGTGACAAAGTGGGGGATTTTCTTATCTTTTCGTGGTTTTCCAATGGTTTGCATGCAGAGGGAGTGTGAGACAGTGCCCCTGGGTGTTGCTGGTTTACCGAGGTGAGGGGAGAGGGAGTTTGTTGGGACACAGGAGCGGAGAGGGAACTTGGGACCCCAGCCGATGGCCTGGAGGATGGATACCCCAGCGACTAGTGATCTGAGACCCCGACCCGGAGACCCAGCTCAGGAGTTGCAGCCGGTTTTGGCCAGTGGGAGGACAATGGGCTGCGAAGAGAGGACCCCAGTGACCTAACCAGCCGGTTCCAGCCAGAGGGGGGGCGGAGAGGAGAGGAGGCCCAGAGGACCCTGTTTACCTGGAAAGAAGACAATGGACAGAGGCGGGGCTTGGGGCCAGTGATCTCAGATGCCCAGCTGGGAAGCAGTGGGGCTCGGGGCTGGAGAGGGGGAGCAGGCAGAGCCCACCTGGATACAGAGAGACTGGGATGTGCTGGGCTGAGGGAGGCCAGGCCTGAGGCCCTGAGAGTTTCCTGTGCTGGGTTCAGCGCTCAATAAACCCTCCTGTTTTGCGCTGGCTGAGAGTCGCTCTGGTCTAGAGAACAGGGGGGGCATCGTCCCCTTCGGGGGTGGAGGCCCGTGGGGCCCAGAGCGAGTGGACTCCCTGAGGGGGCCCACGGCAGAGACAGACGTGCTACCGCTCAGAGAGGTGCGGCTGCAGGAGGTGGAGGGGCCTAACCCCGAGAGTGGACCCCCGAGAAGGGCTGTCGCCCTGAAAGGGGCACCCCCCCACGGACCGCACGGGGCCATGAGCGGGCACGATCTGTGAGTCCCTGACAGGGTGGTAAAGGCCTAGGGGAACCAAGAGGCAGGATTCTTCCCCCCACCCTGGGGCCCAGCACAGAGCCTGTCCCTGGGGCAGCCAAAGCCAGGGTCAGCCGGGCTCCCCTGCACGGCTCTGGCTGGCTCTCCTGCCCCCACGGGCTCAGCCGCTGGCCTCTCTGCAATGGCTGTGGCTGGCAGGGGGCAATCCGGTAGCACCGTGCACTGCGCGGGGGGACACGATCCCCCCGTGTCAGGCCCAGAGACGCCTGAGTCACCACCTGGCTGCGCCGTCTGCACAGTGCTGTGTCCAGGGACAAAGAACCCCAGTGGGGCCAAAGGGCCTATGGGGAAGCAGGGCCAGAGCCCCGGGCACCCCTGGCCTGGGTCAGCGCAGGCAGCACAGCTGGGCCAGGAGCCTGGGTCTCTCCCTCAGGGCTTCTCTCTCCCCCGCTCAAAACTGAGTCCCACGCGCTGGGCGGAGGCGCTGCCATGTGTAAACGAGCCACCTTCCATTCCTGGGGGGCTGGGCACAGTGCCTGGGCTGCCTGTCCTGCCCAGCCATCGCTAGGCTCAGCAGGGCCCTGGGCAGGAGCTGGTCCAGCGCGGCCCACCCCTCCCCCTAGCGCCCGGCCCACCCTGCTTCACACCTGGACACAGGTGCGTCACAGAAACGCTTATCACCCGCCAGGCGCTTATCACCCGCCAGCCACAGCCCCTTTCCCGTTCCCTCTGAGTCACTGACCGAGGACTGGCCACAGGGTGAGACGTTTCCTCCACAGCCTGCGGCCAAACCCCTCCCCGTTCAGAGCCCCACCCCACCCGAGAGTGGCTGTCCTGCCCCTCCGCACCACAGCCCCCCGCCCCCTGGGAGGGCCCCCCTCCAGCTCCACAGGGCCCCTGCTCCTCTCACCCAAGGGGTCCGAGGCATCAGAGCTGGATGGGCTCCCTGGGGTGCCAGCCCCGGCTTAGGGGCATGAGCCTCCTCCCCTCCCCAGGGCTCAGCTGGAAATCCCCTGGCACTGAGCCAGTCACACTCAGCCCCTGGGGCCCCAAACCATACCCTGCTCTGGGAGCTGGACGCCCAGTGCTAGCAGCTGGCTCCTAGCGGGCCCATCGCTGAGCCATGCTGGAGTTTGTGGGCTGTGCTGGGTACGCGGAGGGGGGCGGGGCCTGTAACACCAAGACATGCGTCCAGCTCTCACTAGTGGGCATGAGCCCCCCAGGGAGTCTGTACAGCCCTTTGCCATCCCCCCCGGCACCACAGGTGCTGGAACTAGGAGGGCTGGGGGGCGCCGCACCCCCTGGCTTGAAGTGGCTCCATCATACAGGGTTACAGGTTGGTTCAAGGCTCTCAGCTCCCCCACTGCCACGGGAAGGCTGGGCAGGGACGACGAAGTGGTGACCCAGACGTCCCACCCAGCCGCTGCCTGCAGAGCCCGTCTCTGGGGCCGTCCGAGGGCCGGGCGAGCAGGCAGCGCACTCCCAGCTACGTGTCCACAGCCCTGCACGCCCCTGGGCCCCAGCCCCACACCGTGCCCGGGCGTGAGGCTGCCCCCTGCTGCCCAGGGCATGGGGACACACAGCCAGAGTGCAGGGTTGGCACCGCAGTGCATGGAGCTGTCTGTACGGCAGCCCCTCCCCTGGCTCCCGGTGTCCATTCCTGGGCTGACATTGCCCTCTGCCGGCCAGCCGTAGCGGTGCAGCACAGTGTCTGCTACGCACAGGCCTGTTCGGGTGGACTCCTGACTGCACAGACCAGGGAGCAGCAGCTGTGACCCCAGGGAAGCCACCTTCACCCCCCAGGGCCAGGGCCCCCTGCTAACGGGGGGAGAGGCCAGTGTAGCAGAACCCAGGCCAGGCTCTGGACACTACCCCCAGCAGCTGCCAGCAATTCCTATACAGGCACCATGGCCTAGTGGTGAGAGCAGGGTGAGGCATGGTGGGTTCTGTTCCCCCCTCTGCCACTGATTGACGTGGGCAAATTTCTTAACTCCCACGGGCTGCTCCCTAGGGTGGTTGGGATGTCCAAGGTCTCTGGGGGCAGCTGCTGGAAGGTGCTACACAAAGGCCAAAGATTTGTACGAGGGAGAGGGGCCCAGATGCGTACATCCAGCCCGAGCGTGCCTGGGTGCTCCCTCCAGGGCTGGGTCCAGCAGTGGGGGTGGCACAGCCCAGTGAGAATCGCTGCTCGTGGAGTCTCTGGCATTGCAGTTTATTGTAGGAAACCATGAAAATACAGCGATTGCCCAGTGCAGACCCCATGAGACCCCACAGAGACTCTGGGAGCTCCCAGTGCCGGAGCCCAGGCCCTGAGAGGCCTCGGCCCTGGCATGCCCAGCCAGCCCAACGCCTGCCCCCTGCCCATGGCACAGGCTGGGGAAGGATCCAAGTCGGTGGATTTGCTCCTTGGCGCTTTGCTGTTTGTGGAGGTGAAGCTGCACTAGCCACCCCCCGGGAAGGAGGTGTGTGCAGGGTGCTGGCACAGCAGGCAGGGAGGCGGCGGGCGCACTCCATGCCAGTGCCATAGGGACATCGCGGGACAGGTGCAGCAGGGCAGGGCTTGGCCCACATGGGGAGCTCCCTGCATGGCAGCCTGGGGGTCGGAGCGAGACCCCTCCGTGCTCTCCCATCCTCCCGCACACCCGACGGGATGTTTCCAGCAGGCCCCAGCCTGGGAAGGGAGCTTCATTCTGCAGCCTGGTGCCCCCCAGCGAGAGGGGCTCTCCGCACCCCTCTGCCATCTCCCATCCCCACTACCCCTGCAGAGCCGCGCTGAGGGAGCGGCAGGATGAGCCCTGGCTCTGGGCAGCAGCTGGACTGGCTGGGTCAACGATTAGCCTTTAAAACACCCTCTGCCCCACCCAGCCCAACCTCCCCCACCCAGCTCCCCAGCTCGACCCCACCCAGCTCTCCCCTCAGGCCCAGGCACAGCCGCTGGCTGCTGCTCCCTGGTCCATGTGGAGGGAGGATCTCAGGAACGTGACACCTGCCCAGGCCCTGGCAGGATGGGGGCTGGTTCTGGGGCACTGCCAGTCTCTGCCTGGTGCCCTCAGAACCCACAGCTCAGACTCCCAGGTTAAACGTTGGCAGGCCGTGGGGAGGAGCTGGGGGGGAAGGGGAGAGTTTTTTTGGGGGGAGCGAAGGGGAGCAGTGTGGCCCAAACCCTCCCCCCACAATCCAACAGAACAGGAAGGATTCACAAGCCCAGCACGGAGACGCGGGGGAGCAGAGCCGGGTTCTCCTGGGTCCTGAGGCCTCAGCTCAGGGCTGGGTCCCACGCTGGCAGGGGTCTGCCCTACGCCGCCCTTCTGCAGCCTGCGCTCCGGGCCCGGGGGCTGAGGCCCTAAACCAGCCCCATGTCAGAGCCTCGCTCTCCTCCCCATCAGCTCTGTGGCCCCCCTCGTTAACCCCGCAGGCCGGAGCTCAGCGCTCTCAAGAGCCAAAGTCCCTCGCCGGTCGGAGGGCAGGGCTCAGGCGGCTCCCCCCGGCTGCGTGTCCGCAGCACGCTATCCCACTGGTGGGCGGTGTGTGCCAGGGGCCGGCTCAGTCCAGCTTGGAGAGGCCCCCGATGGTCACTTTGCGCTCCTGCTTGCTGGCCACCAGCTCCTGCAGCTGCAGGGCCCCGCCCCCGATGAAGCAGAAGGCCGGGCAGACGGGGCCCGAGCAGTCCACGCCGCACTCCCACAGGCCGCGGAAGGAGACGGCGTCGTAGAAGCTCACCTTGCCCCGCTCATAGTCCAGGCAGATGCCGATGCGGGGGGGCAGGGGGATGGTGCAGCCACTGGGGTCACGGGAGGTGAGGGCCGAGCCGTGGGACAACAGGATCTTGCCCATGCCGATGGTCAGGAAGGCGTATGGGGGGGGCACGTCCACGGTGGCGTCCTCCGCCCCACTGTCGTGCCCGCTGTCTGGGTCGTACCTGCCCGGCGGGAGGGGGAGCGTGAGCGCATGGTGCAGACGGACACACGGACGGATCCACCCCAGAAGATCCCATCCCCTGGGGCATGACAGCCTCAGACAGAGTGGGCTGAACCCCCCCCAATCTCTGCCTGGTTAGCGTCCAGGCCCCTCCCTCGGGGAGCAGGAAAGCAGGCCAAGAGCTGAGCCGGGTGTGGGCTGCAACGAGGAACCCGGGACCCCTGCGGCGGAGGGAGGGACCCAAGGGGATGCTGGGAGCTCCAGAGAACCTGCCCAAGGGCCCGGCAGTAACATGGGAGCTCCAGCCCGAGGCCCACGGACCAGGGGGTGTCGCCGGGCCCTGCCCCTCCACCCAGCATGGGTGGCCCAGCTCCTGCACTCACCTGGGGCTCACCACGTCCTGTGGCACCTGGAACCACTCCTGCAGCTTGCTCTCCAGCCCCACGCCCACCTTGACCAGGTAGGAGCTGGGGTCCACGCAGCAGGCCCAGTAACTCCGGCCCTGTGTGACGGCCACGTCGCCGATGAGCAGGTCGATGGAGAGGTGGCAGCTGGTCATGAGGCGCTCGGCAGCGAAAAGCATGGGCAGGCCGGGCACACTGCGCACGGCCCGCTGGTCCTTGCTGATGGCCAGGCGCTCCCGGTTGAAGCCCCAGCGGTTGTCGAGGAAGAAGTTCAGGACTGAGAAGGGGGAGAGAACAGAGAGTGGGGAGGGGCTGAGAGACAAGGGGCGGCCCCACACCTCTGCAGTCTCCTCTCCTGGGGGGACGCAGGGGGCACGTGTGACTCCTCAGAGGCGCAGCAGCCTGGGCTTCCCCCTAGCTGGGAGTCCCACAACCCTGGGTCGAGTGCACATGAGTCGCAGACACTGAACGCTCACTGCACTTCCCCGGGCAGCGGCTCTGGGGCTGGGCGACTCCCAAGGTGCAGCCCCATGGAGATCCCCAGGGCTGGCCTAGAGCCCTCCATCTGCAGGGCAGAGATGTGTACAGTGGGAGGTGTGGGCAGGTAGGTCTCCCACACCTGGCACGGGCGGCGCGGGGGGGTATAATAAGAACGGCCAGACTGGGTCAGACCAAAGGTCCATCTAGCCCAGGGTCCTGTCTTCCCACAGTGGCCAATGCCAGGTGCCCCAGAGGGCATGAACAGAATGGGGAATCATCCATTCCCTGTTGCCCCTGCCCAGCCTCTGGCAAACAGAAGGGAGGGAAGGTGGGTTAAAGATCATCAGTTCCCATAGCATCTAGATACTGAGGTTTTAGGCCTGCTTCTGAGTCCTCATCTTTCCTAATCCCTGTGGTGTATCACAGCCCCAGTGCATGGGTTGGGGCATCTGGTAACAGCCATGCAGCAACATTGCCCAGGGATTGCTTGCCAAGGACTGAAATATAGGTGCCTCTGGGGTTGGGTGCAGCAGCTGGTTGATAGCCAGATAGCAACCCAGTGCTGAAATGCAGCCATCTCTGGGGCGTGACGCATCAGATGTTTAAATGTATATCAAAGTCTTTTGCAAAAAAATTTATTTGCATTATTTCACTTAGAAAAAACTCAGGTTTTGAATTAAAGCAGCTGGAGGGACGGGAGAGAGTATATAGTGAACGAAAGATTGATTTAAAAAATGTCAGAAAAATATTGTGAAAACAGGAAATTCCTATAATCTCATAAGAGCGGCCATACTAGGTCAGACCAAAGGTCCATCTAGCCCAGGGTCCTGTCTTCCGACAGTGGCCAGTGCCAGGTGCCCCAGAGGGAATGAACAGAATAGGGAATCATCCAGTGACCCATCCCCTGCTGCCCATTCCCAGCTTCTGGCAAACAGGGGCTAGGGACATCCCTGCCCACCCAGGCTAATAGCCATTGATGGACCTATCCTCCATGAACTTAACAAGTTCTTTTTTTAACCCTGTTATAGCCTTGGCCTTCCCAACATCCTCTGGTAAGGAGTTCCACAGGTTGACTGTGCATTGTGTGAAGAAATACTTCCTTTTGTTTGTTTTAAACCTGCTGCCTAGTAATTTCATTTGGTGACCCCTAGTTCTTGTGTTATGAGGAGTAAATAACACTTCCTTATTTACTTTCTCCACACCAGTCATGATTTTATAGACCTCTAGCATGTCCCTGCTTAGACATTTTTTTTCCAAGCTGTAAATTCAAAGTCTTATTAATCTCTCCTCATATATATATCCCCTCACCTGGTGCGGGCGGTGTGTGCAGTTAGGTCCCCCCTCACCTGGTGCGGGCGGCGTGTGCTGTTAGGTCCCCCCTCACCTGGTGTGGGCGGCGTGTGTGGGTAGGTCCCCCCTCACCTGGTGTGGGCGGCGTGTGCAGGTAGATCCCCCCTCACCTGGTGTGGGCGGCGTGTGCAGGTAGATCCCCCCTCACCTGGTGTGGGCGGCGTGTGCAGGTAGATCCCCCCTCACCTGGTGTGGGCGGTGTGTGCAGGTAGGTCCCCCCTCACCTGGTGTGGGTGGCGTGTGCAGGTAGATCCCCCCATACCTGGTGTGGGCGGCGTGTGCAGGTAGATTCCCCCCATACCTGGCATGTGCGGGTAGGTCCCCCCTCACCTGGTGCGGGCGGCGTGTGCAGGTAGATATCTTCGCTGTACTCCCCGAAGCCGGCCTTGTTGCAGCCCTTGACTCTCAGCACGTAGACGCTGTCCGTGTCCAGGTACTCCACCAGGGCGCTGGTGCCCCGCACCTCCTCGCGCCGCTGCCACAGCTTGAGCGCCTTGGCCTTGGTGTCGCTCTTGCGGTACTCCACGGTGAAGTGCCAAGCGGGCGGCGAGTGCTGGGGCAGGCGCCAGCACAGGAAGATCTGGTCGTAGGCGTAGGTGCGCTGCGTGTCGATCACCGGCGCCTCGGGGGCTGCAGGGAGAGACACAGGCATGAGGGAGCAGGCCCCACACTGGGGCAGGCGAGCGGCCAGACGCAGGGAGGGGGCATTCCGGACGGACGGACGGACGGAGGCACAACCAGCAGGAGGCTAGGGGAATCTGACTGCCGAGAGCTTGTGTGGGCACCAGGGGAGAGAGTCAGGGAGACGGGGGGGCGAGCTGCTGAGAGGCTCCAGGGACCAGACGGGCTGTGTGCAAGTGGGGGGAGGGAGCAGAGGCTGGAGACACAGGAGAGGATGAGAGGGAGCAGGGAACTGAAGGATGGAGCTGGGGATGGAACCGGGCACAGTGTGATGGAGGATGGAGGCGGGGACTGGGCAGTGAGGGGTGGAGAGCAGGGACAGAGGAGAGAGAGAAGGACGGACGGATGGGAAGAGGATAGTGGGAGATGGAGACACAGGGAGGGAGGAATAGGGACAGGGGTGGGTGGGAAGTGAGGGATGGGCACAGAGCAATGGGGGCTGGTGGATGGGGGGGTGGGCACAGAAGCGAGGGGTGGAGGGATGGGCTGGTGGATGGGGGGATGGGCACAGAGCGAGGGGTGGAGGAATGGGGGGATGGGCACAGAAGTGGGGGATGAAGGGATGGGCTGGCAGATGGGGGATGGGCACAGAGCGATGGGGGGTAGCGGATGGGGGGACGGGGGATGGGCTGGCGGATGGGGGGATGGGCACAGAAGCGGGGGATGGGCACAGAGCGATGGGAGGTAGCGGATGGGGGGATGGGCACAGAAGCGGAGGATGGAGGGATGGGCTGGCAGATGGGGGATGGGCACAGAGCGATGGGGGGTAGCGGATGGGGGGATGGGGGATGGGCTGGCGGATGGGGGGATGGGCACAGAAGCGGGGGATGGGCACAGAGCGATGGGAGCTAGCGGATGGGGGGATGGGCACAGAAGCGGGGGATGGGCACAGAGCGATGGGGGGTAGCAGATGGGGGGATGGGCACAGAAGCGGAGGATGGAGGGATGGGCTGGCGGATGGTCACAGAGCGATGGGGGGTGGCAGATGGTGGGATGGGCACCGAGCGAGGGGTGGAGGGATGGCCTGGTGGATGGGGGGATGGGCACAGAGCGATGGGGGGTGGCGGATGGTGGGATGGGCACAGAGCGAGGGGTGGGGGGATGGGCACAGAAGCAGGCGATGGGGGATGGGCTGGTAGATGGGGGGATGGGCACAGAAGTGAGGGATGGGGGATGGGATGGCGGATGGGGGGATGGGCACAGAAGTGAGGGATGGGGGATGGGCTGGCAGATGGGGGGTGGGCACAGAAGCGGGGGATGGGGAATGGGCTGGCAGATGGGGCATGGGCACAGAGCGATGGGGGCTGGCGGATGGGGGATGGGCTGGTGGATGGGGGATGGGCACAGAGCGATGGGGGGTGGCGGATGGGGGGATGGGGGATGGGCTGGCAGATGGGGGATGAGGACAGAGGGCTGGGCACAGGGAGAGCAGGGGCAGCTCTAGGGGCGGGAGCGTGACTTGCCTCGGGTACTTCAGTGACGACTCAGCAGCGGCCATAGCCTATAAACAAACAGAGGTAGAAGCGAGTCTGAAAAGAGTCCCCAGCCGGTGCAGTGCAGGGCCCGGGGTGGGCGCCTGTCAGTGGGGGAGGACACCCGGCCTGCCCACGGGAACGCTCCCCCGCAGGGAGTCCTGGCCCAGCCTGGCCCGGCTGGCTACTCACCCTTCTGCATCTGCCGCAGGGTCCAGGTCCTGTCTGCTCCCACCGCGCAGGCCCCTGGCCCCCACCATCCTACCCTCTGCCCCTGCCCTGCCTGCAGGGAGCCTGGAGCACAGAGTGGGGACTGATGCTGGCCGAGCCCCTTGGACTCTGGGGCCGTTTGCAGGTGACTCTGGGGACTGCTGGGCCAGGGGACCCATCTCCTGACTCTACAGGGAGCCCCGAGCCTCCCTGGGTATTTCACATGCCCTGCCTACCCCCAGAGCGAGCAGCTTCCTGCCAGGAGGGGCACTCTGGGTAGGGCAGGACAACGCGGTATCTGGGGGCAGGACTCGAACTGTGGGAGGCTTTGGGGGAGCCCATAAGGCCACTTCCCCCAGAGGTCTCTCTCTGGCAGCTGCCAGCCCCTGACCCAGCGCCACACAGAAGGGAGGTGTGGGGGTCAGGCTGCCAGACAGCGAGCTCCTCCCCCTCCAGACAGAGCTCCTCCCCCTCTAGCTATGAGGCAGGGAGCTCCTCCCCATCAGCACAGAGCTCCTCCCCCCTCCAGGAAGCCAGAGAGAATGCTCCTCTCCCTCAGCTTAGAGCCCCTCCCACTACAGGAAGCCCCGCCCCTCAGTCCAAAACTCCTCCCACACAGCACCGGACACCTCCCCCTACCAGAAACCACAGAGGAAGCTCCTCCCCCTCAGCCCAGAGCTCCGCCCCTATGGCTGGCCACTGGTGGTTCTGCAGCACGGCTCCAGCCCTCACGTTTACCTTTGATAAAGGACAGGTCCGTGAGCAGCTTCATCTCTCTGCTGAGGTCCAGCTGGAAGCGGCTGAAGGACGAAGTGGTGGCGGGCCGGAAGGTCTGCAGCGAGTCTGTGGCCCTGACGATCCTGCCGCGACAGGAGGTTCAGGAGTTGGTGCAACAGGCCCCGGTAAGGGGCTCCCGGTGCCACCAGTGCCCCAAGTCCGTGCTACTCGCACACCGGGGTCCCTCCCGTTAGCCCACAGAGGTGCAAGGCTCCTCCTGCAAGTGTCCCACTGCACTGGGAGATGGGGACAGTGCATCAGCCAGATCCCCGGCCCCGGGAGACCCCCTGCGGCCCCCCGGACGGAACGGTACCTGCTGTGTAGCTGCTTGGCTGCCTGGACAAAGCAGGGGTGGTCAGTCTCCTTCAGCACCTCCTGGGCGTAGCCCACCATGCCCGAGTTCTCCAGCATGGCCCGGTGCTCCTGGATCTGGTGGTGCAGGCTGGCCAGCCGCTCCTGCTGGGACTCCTGGATGGCCTGCAGCAGGGCCGTCTGCTTCTCCTCCAGCACCGTGCACAGGCCCCGTATCAGCTGGGAAACCTCCTCCTTGGCCTGGGACCCATTCACCTGCCCAACCAGAGCAGAGTCACCATGGGGCCTCCCTCCACACGGGGGCCCTGCTGCCCCGGGGCTTTGGCACCCGGCCTGGGGGAGCTGGAGGTGCCCTGGGGATGGCGGCGCTGTGCCCGGACACCTCCTGCCCTCGCCCCAGAGGGGTGAAGCAGCGTCCCCTCCCCCAGCCCTGGCAGTGCCACTTGCTGGCGCCCCCCGCTCACCTCGGTGTGCTTCACCGTCTCCTCCAGCTCCGCGATCTGCAACTGCACCGTGTCCTGGCTGCTCAGGATGTAGGCGAGGCTCTTCGTCAGCTTCTCCTACACGGGCAGCGCAGGCAAATGAGACACACGGGCCGCTCGCCTCGCACAGTCCAGTGCACGGGGGGGAGGGGCTCTGAACCCAGCCACCTGGGTGTGCACATTGCACAAGTCGGGCCCCATGCCTGGGCCAACGTGCACGGTCCACGAGGACAGTGGCGGGTTTACAAAGGGACCTGATCCCCCCCACTGCATGCACCCCATTCACTGCATACACCCCGCTCACTGCATCCCCCCACTGCATGAACCCCGTTCACTGCATCCCCCCCACTACATGCACCCCGCTCACTGCAGCCCCCCCACTGCATGCACCCTGCTCACTGCATCCCCCCACTGCATGCACCCCACTCACTGCATCCCCCCCACAGCATGCACTCTGCTCACTGCATCCCGCCCACTGCAATCACCCCATTCACTGCATCCCACCCATTGCATGCACCCCACTCACTGCATCCCCCCACTGCATGCACCTCACTTACTGCTTCCCCCCACAGCATGCACCCCGCTCACTGCATCCGGCACTACATGCACCTCGCTCACTGCTTCCCCCACTGCATGCACCCCCCCATTCACTGCACCCCCCACTCACTGCATCCCCCCACAGCATGCACCCCGTTCACTGCATGCACCCCGCTCACTGCATCCGGCACTACATGCACCTCGCTCACTGAATGCCCTGTCTGCGCCCTCCACCGTTGGTACTGGACACCCACCCTGTGCATGCCCTGTTGGTCTGCACCCCCCAGCTCTGGGATGGGATTCCCCCCTCGGGGTACATCCCACCTGTGTCCCCCAGCTCTGGCAGAGAGACAAACCTCCCTTCCTGCCAATCCCCCATCTGCACCTGCCCATCTCTGCCATGGAGACCCACGCCCCACCTTGTCCATGCCCCAAGTGCCAGCACAAAGATCCCCACCGTCCATGCTCCATCTGCACCCCCCAGTTCTGGCCTGGGAAGCCCCGGTGCATCCCTTACCCGCAGTGCCTGGTAGGCGCTGAGCACAGGCGTGACCTTGTGGCTGGCGTGAGCGCGGCGTACGCGGCACAGCTGGCACACCAGCCGCTGGCAGGTCTTGCAGTAGTGAGTCACCTCCTCCTTGTGCTCCGGACACATCAGACCCTGTGCAGCAAGACCCACATTCAGCAATAGCGGTCAGCGCTCCCCTTTCCAGCCAACACCCCCCACCCAGCCAGGGTGTGTCAGCATCCCCCTCCCAGGCCTGCACCCCTTGGCCCCCTTCCCCACCCAGTGCCCCAGGTGCCTCCCCATTCAGTGATCACCTCCCCTCCCAGCTGCCTCAGCATCCCCCTTCCATCCTCGTGCCCCTCCAATCTCGGCGCCCCCACCCAATGTCCCTGGCAGACACCACATGGGTGCGACACCGGGGCTCGCACCACCCTGAGCGCCTCCAGACGGACAAGATGCACGGAACCCGCCCTGCCCTGTCTCCCCCCTGCCGCCCGTGCAGCAGGGACCAGAGGCCCTTTCACCTCGGAGCCATGTTCAGGTGCCCGCTGGCCCCTGCGCTGGGCACGAGGCGGGTGATGCTGGGCCCAGATACACCATCCCCTCCCCCGCAGAGTCCCAGTGCCCAAACCTCTCCCCAGCTATGCCCCAGGGACCCAGCCAGGGGACCGCTCACACCCAGCCCTAGCTGGAGCCTGGCCCGGGACGCCCTGGGCAGCCCCGGGCAGCCCCTACCTTGGGCCGGAAGGTGAGGGTGGGCGGCGTGGGCTCGTGCTGGGCCTTCTGGGTGCCCCAGGGGTGGTAGAGTTTGAAGCATTCATTGCAGAAGCTCGACTTGCACTCGGTGCAGCCCTTGGTGGCCTCCAGCTGGGGGGGTTTGCAGAACTGGCACATGATGGCGGTGCTGATGTTGATGGTCTGGCGGTACCGCTCCACGATCCGCTCCAGCGTCAGGTTCCGGAACAGGTTGCCCAGGCCCCGCTCACCCAGGTCCACGTCCCGCTGGCAGGCCGGGCACGGGAAGCTGACGGTCTGGGGGTGCACTGCCCCCCGCTTCCGGCCCGGGTAGGTGCCAAACCCTGGGGGAACCCAGAAGCCTGTCACGTGACATTCAGCCCTGCTGCGGCCGACCTCCTGCCACAGCCATCAACCCCCCCCGCCATGGCCACCACCCCCCTGCCATGGCCGCCACCCCCCGCCACTCCTGCCACGGCCGCCACCCCCCGCCACCACCCCTCTGCCATGGCTGCTACCCCCCACCATGGCCCACACCCCTGCCACAGGGTGCCTGCATCCTCTGCCCCTTGCACAGGCCTGGTTACCTCCCAGGCCCTGCCACCTCCTCCTCCTCCTGGCCCCTGAGTGAGCTTCCCCAGTGAATCCCCGCACCAAACTGCACAGACCCCTCCCACTCTGCCAAGGGGGATCGGGAGCCTTCTGCTCCCAGTGCACTCTGGGGGACAGGGGACGTGGAAGCTGCATCCCCCAGACCCTGTGGCAGGGCTGGGGATCCCAGGATGTGCCGTTCTCCCCACCTGACTTGAGGAGCCGATCCAGGCGGTCGGGTTTGGGGATGACCCTGCGGCCCATGCGGGGGCTGCGGGTGGCCGGCGTGGAGGCAGGCGAGGTGGGCTCCGAACTGGGATCGCAGCAGATGTAGCCATGCTGCACGAGGATCTCACTGGCACAGACGTGGCAGACGTTGTGCATGCAGGGCAGGGCCAGCGGCTGCTTGTACATCTCCTTGCAGACAGGGCAGATCAGCTCCCGCTCCATGTTCTTCATGCTGGTCTGGAGAGGGGCCAAGGAGAACGGTCAGCCCCCCGGGGGAGCAGCCAGCAGCAGGGCCACAACTGCCCACCTAGGAACTGCCTTTCCCTTCCCCCACCAGAGGGGGCGCTGGGGCTCAGTCCTGACCCGGGAGCTCCATGCTGGCAGCCGTATGGGGGAGCCTTTGCTGGGCAGGTATTACAGCCACTCCCCAGGGGGGTCCCCTGCCCATCCCCCCAGTCTCACAGCCGCTCATTCCAGAAACAGCTGCTCACTGGCCGCTTTCGGCAGGTAACAAGAGGTGCCACGTTCCCTGCAGGTGCCCAGTTGGCTCCAGAACCTGCCCAGCCAGCCCCCAGCTGGGCGCATGGTCCAGAGTCTGGCCAGCCTGCCACGCACTCCGGTGGGCTCTGACCCCAGCTCCCCAGGCTGCTCCGTCTCCATTCCCCGGCCCTCGGAGCAGAGCTCAGAAGGACCCCGGGAACTGCATCTGCTCACCTGAGCACCTGCCCCCTGCTGCAGAGATGCATTATGGGGGGGGGAGAACAGCTTCCTCTGGGGGATGCCGGGCTGGACTGGTCCAAGGTGGGGCAGCAGGAGGGGGGATACACAGCTGGACGGGGCTTTGGTCTGACCCAGGCTTGCAAGGAGTCGGGGCACCTGGCTGGCTGGGCCCACTGGGGTCGAGTGGTTTCCACACTGCGCTTTGCATTCGGAACGGTGGCAGAATTTGCTGCTTCGTTAGAGGGTCTGGGACACGCTGCTTCGCCCAGTTCCCCGTGGGTTCGCTGAGCTGGAGCTGGGTTTGGCCCTTGGTTCTCCCCACTACCCCTCCCCATTGCACACACCGGGCCTGTTCACTGCTGGTTTGCTCTGCAATCGCCCACCCAGCCCCCAAACCCGTCCAGTTCCAACCTGCAACAAGCGAAATCCCAGCTCTGCTTATGGCCCAAAGCGACCAAGTGAAGGGCCTGGTGCGGGCCCTGGAGCCAGTCCCAGGGCAGGCCCTGAGTCCCAGCTCCGCCTGACCGGGCTCTCTAGGAAACAGATGCTGTGTCCTGAGGAGCCCACAAGCTGCCAACTCCCCCAGCTGGGCAAAGAGCTCCCCCCCCCCCGCCCAAAACACATGGCTCCCTCTGCCCCGAAGCCCCATTCAAGGACCCTCCGTTCCTGACTCGGCTGCCCCTGCTGCTACCCCTTGTGTGGCTGACACGTCCCAGGTGCATCTGCCGAGTTCGGTGCGCGCTGCAGACACACACACACACCCCGCTGCTGCACAATACAACGGGGGATTGAGGCAGCCAGCGAGGAGCCTGCAGCCTGCCAGGGCCATCCATCTCCTGGCCACGGAGGGGCAGATTACAAAGCCCAGACAGTCCCCCAGCTCCCAGACCCCCGCGGCAGGGGGAGGGGGGAGCTGTCAGCTGGCCAGGGCCCGCACTCACCTTGCTGCATCTCTTGGATGCCATCTCTGCCTTCGGAGAAGGGGCGCAGATGACACAAAGCGAGGGGGGGAGGAGGAGGGGAGATGGTGAAGGGAGGGGCAGGGGGAGAAGGGGGCAGGGCAGAGACAGAAGCTGGACTGGGCCCTGCTGCTGCTGCTGCTGCCTGGCATCCAGCCCTGGGAGCTCCTGCATAGGGTTGCCATGGAGACTGAGATCTGCATGGATGCTCGGGATCCTTCTCAGCCTCTGGGGAAGGAGGGTCCAGGGCAGGGACAGAGGCGACTGAGGAGAGGGGGCAGCAGTGCCCAGGCTGGGCACGAGGGAGCGGGGGAGGGGGGGGGCAGGGCAGTGCCTAGGCTGCTGGATTCAAGCATCTCACCCCCAGAAGCAGCTGGTCTGGTTCCTGCTCACCCCCCCTCCCATGCCACCATCATCACTCCCTCCATCACCACCATCTCTCAACCCCCCCTGTGCATTGCACACCCATCCCCCATACACTACACACCCAGTCATCCCCGTGCATTGCACACCCAATTATCCTTTGCACCGCACAATCATCCTCCTGGCCCCTGCACCCCCCACCCCCCGTGCAATGCACACCAGTCACCCCCGTGCATTGCACCCCCCACCCCCCAGTGCAATGCACACCGATCACCCCCGTGCAATGCACACCGATCACCCCCGTGCATTGCACACCCCATCCCCCCCATCACGAGGCGTGCCTCCCCCCGTCCGAGGAGCCGCTCTCCTCCCCCAGGCAGCCCCCAGCCACTCACACTGATCCGGACGAGCGCATCCATGATGGAGGTGAAGGTCTGCAGCTCCTCGCCATCCGCCATGTCTCCGGGCCGCCCCCGGCCGGGCTCCGGTCCCGACGGCAGCGCGGCGGCAAACACCCCAGTCTGCGGCGGGGAGGGCGCACGGAGGAGCCGAGCTGAGGCAGGGAACGGTGCGCATGCTCCCGGGTCCAGCTCCGGCCTGGGGGGAGCGCGGTGGCGGTGGGGGTGGGGGCGAGGGGCTGGCACCGGGGGGGGGGGAGACGAGGGGCTGGCACCCAAGGTTGCCTCCCTGCACCTGCAGACAGAGGAGAGGGGCTGGCACTGGGGGGGAGTGAGGGGCTGGCACCCAAGGTTGCCCCCCTGCACCTGCAGACAGAGGAGAGGGGCTGGCACGGGGGGGGAGCGAGGGGCTGGCACGGGGGGGGGAGCGAGGGGCTGGCACGGGGGGAGCAAAGGGCTGGCACGGGGGGGGGAGCGAAGGACTGGCACCCAAGGTTGCCCCCCTGCACCTGCAGACAGAGGAGAGGGGCTGGCACGGGGGGGGAGCGAGGGGCTGGCACCGGGGGGGCAGGGTTGCCCCCCTGCGCCTGCAGACAGAGGAGAGGGGCTGGCACCCTCGGGGCAGCGCTGCCCCACTCCTCACAGGGCTGCCCTCGTGTACCAGGGGGCAGCAGCCAGTGTCAGGGAGGGGAGAGCGGGGCAGAGGCAGCCTGGCTGGGTTACTAGCCGAGCCTCACGGGGACTGGCCCATCGCCTGCAGACACCCCGACGCCAGGACACCCACCCCCCACAGCTCAGGGCGGTTCCCAGACGTAGAGCTGTTGGCCCCACAGTCCCTTTGAGGCTCTGGGGCCCCGTGAAATCCCCTCCCTGCCACGGTCCACACCCCTGCCACTGGATGTTCCGAGACTCCGCTGCCGAGGCGTATGATCTGAGCGCTGGCCTGGGAGCCAGGCTCCCTCATCCGCCCGGCTCTGCTGGGGATCTCAATGGAGAGGGGAGTTAGGCTGCCAGCGCGGCCGCTGGTTAGTGCCGCTGTCATGGGGGTTGGGTGCAACGGGGACTCTTGCTGGGAGCCCGTCTGATGTGTTCCCCAGACCTGCAGAAGAGCTCTGTGGAGCTGGGAAGCTTGTCTCTCACCCACAGACTCTGGTCCAGTAAAATATATTCCCTCCCCCACCTCGTCTCTCTTGATTCCACAAGCCTTGTCTTCCCAGGGAAAAGGGTGTTTTAACCCCTGGTGCTAGCCCTGGGCTTTATCTCGCTCCTCCGCACTGTGAATGTGACACGAGCTAAACACACAGTTTGCCAATCTGGGCATGGCCTAGAGGCTGCCAAGCAGCCAGCAGCTCCTGGGTTGTGTGTCTCTCCAGCCCCGGGCTGGGCAGAGCCAGAGCAGAAGGGGAAAGGCCTGTGACTGGCAGCCCAGGCCTGGCAAGGAGAGGATTGAAACATTGAGGCGCGCTCCGGGGTCCAGACATCACAGCACGAGCTCCATGTTACAGCCGAGTTATCTGGGCTGGAAGATGCCAGCACCCAGGGGTCCTGCTAGAGCAGTGAGGGCTGAGTCAACAAAGAGCCCTAATGGGCCTCTTAGTGCAGCAGCTAATGCCCAGACCCTGAGAAAGGGCCCAAGGAGAGAAACAGGGACAGGGGAGAGGATGGGGAGTCGGTGAAAACCATTTTGGTGCCGAGGGCATCGGCCACAGCATGGGAGGCACTAGGAATGTGATCTGCCGCTCCTAGGCCCTCTGCCCCCAGCCCCACTGCTGTGCCCCCCTCCACCACCGTGGCTAGTGCAGACAGGTATCTGTGTCCACCCGTCTGTCCACCCCTTGGTCTATGTCTGTCCATACTGCGCCTCGGTGGGCACAGACAGGTCCCACCCCAGTGCACAGGGCCCCACAGCCCCAGACCTCCCCACCCCCTAAGAGCAGGGGGCTGGAACAATTTGTACAGTGGAGATGCTGAGAGCTATTGAACCAAACTGTAAACCGTGGATACGATGGAACCACTTCAATCCATGGGGGGGTGCGGCAGCCCCCCAGTTCCAGCACCTATGCCCATAAGGGCCAGAGGGGAGGGAGCTCCTACCAGGCTACGAGAATGGGGGCGCTATAGGATAACTGCAATGTCTACGCCCAACCTCCAGGGGGCGCTGCATTGCAAGGTTGTGCGCATGCGCACGGAAGCGCACAAAGCAGGTTCCAGCGTTGCCTCTCGGCCGTCAGGCGGACTCGGCGATCGCCCGAACCCCGTGGAGGCTGCGCATGCGCGAAGGACTCACCACTCGCTCACTGCCGCGTCCCTTCCCGAGTAGCCTGGGCCTGGCGCCTGCGCTGTGCGGCTCTCCGCGCCGGGTTGGCCGCGCGTGCGCAGGAAGCGGGGTCGGCGTGTCTGGGTCTCAGAGCGGACGGGTCGGCGGCGGCACCTCGCGGGGCGTCATGGGTAACGGGGGTGGGGGCGCGGTGCCCCAGGGGCACGTGGTGCCCTGGCTGGGGGGATCCAACGGGGAGGTGCCCCAGGTGGGGGAGGGGCTGGGGGTGCCCTGGCGGGGCGAGGTGCCCTGGAGGGGTAGGGGGGAGGTGCCTGCCAGGGGAGTTGCCCTGGGGGGGGAAGTGCCCCAAGTGGGGGGGGCTGGGGGTGCCCACCAGGGGAGTTGCCCGGGGGGGGAAGTGCCCCAAGTGGGGGGGGCTGGGGTACCCGCCAGGGGAGTTGCCCTGGGGGGGGAAGTGCCCCAAGTGGGGGGGGCTGGGGGTACCCGTCAGGGGAGGTGCCCCAGGTTGGGGGGACTGGGGGTGCCCACCGGGGAGGTGCCCTGGGGGGGAGGTGCCCGCCAGGGGAGTTGCCCTGGGGGGGAGGTGCCCGCCAGGGGAGTTGCCCTGGGGGGGAAGTGCCCCAAGTGGGGGGGGGGCTGGGGGTGCCCACCGGGGAGGTGCCCGCCAGGGGAGGTGTGCAGGGACCGCCCCGAGGCTTTGTGCCCATGGTGCCCCCCTGCACTCACATGGGGCTGCTGGCACCTGGGTCCCCGGGCACTAGGTGTAGGGCTGGCTGCTGCACAGCACACAGTTGGTGTGGCGCCCATCACCCTGGCGCCTGGACGCCGCGTGGCCCATCACACAGCAGCGCAAGCCGGCCCGGGGCTGCAGCAGCCCCGCAGGGGTGACCGCGGGTTGCTGGGGTCGGCCTGGCAGTGGCCCAGCGCCTCATTGCGTGGTTCTTGCTCTGTCCCCAGCCGTGGGCACGGGCACGTCCCTGGC
The DNA here is from genome assembly GCF_028017835.1 of Emys orbicularis. Lineage (NCBI taxonomy): Eukaryota > Metazoa > Chordata > Testudines > Emydidae > Emys > Emys orbicularis. The sequence continues at coordinate 671,217 of NC_088702.1, forward strand.
GCTCTCCTCGCTTCTCTCCCTGCTGCTCTTCACCGGGATGCAGATGTACAGCAAGCAGCTGGCCTCCACCGAGTGGCTGACCATCCAGGGCGGGCTGCTGGGATCCGCCCTCTTCATCTTCTCCCTCACCGTATCCTTTGGGGCGTAGGGGGGGGGGTGGGGGGGAGACTGAGCTGGGCCAGACCCTGCGCTGGCTCCTCAGTGGCAGCTGCCTCTCCCTTCCTTCCTTTCCTTAACTCTGGCTCCAGGCCTTCAACAACCTGGAGAGTTTGGTCTTCGGCAAAGGGTTCCAAGCCAAAATATTCCCGGAGAGTAAGTGCCCAGGGGGATGGGGGGGAATCACATTTCTGGCTCCGGGTAATTAAAAGAAACAGCAAGACCCAGGGGGATTGGGGGGGGCGGGCGGGCGTCTGATTATTCCTGAGACCCTGGATCTGCAGAGAGCTGCCCTGCTGAGAGTCCAGCGCTGCAGTGAGCACACGCGCCCCCCCCCCTTTGGGACCCCAGCCCTGCCCTGGGGAAATCCTCCCCCCTCCCCCCCCCCGCACTTCCAGCGGGACCCTAGCCCTGCTCTGGGGGGAGGGTTCCCACTCGCTGCTTCCCCCTTGGGGGAAGCTGGCTTGCCAGTGCAGCATGCCCAGGGCAGACACTCACTGCCACTCACATTTCTCCCCTTCTCTCTTCTCCAGTCCTCGTCTGTCTCTTACTCGCTCTCTTTGCATCAGGCCTCATCCACAGAGTGTGTGTGACCACCTGGTACGTAAAAGCCCATCCCGGGGCAGTAGCAGGGAACAGGCCCCCCAGGCCTCAGAGTGGGGGGAGGACATCGCCCTGGGGAGCTCTAAGAAGCTGCTGTCAGGGCTGAAGAGACCTGCTGGGCCTTACAGAGCTCCTTTCCCCAGCTGGAGGTGCTGCCCCTGTACCGGGCAAGGGGTTGCGGGGCCAGCAGGGTTGCTCCCCGGCTGGGCATGGGGCTGGCGGGGCTGCCACTGTGCCAGGAGAGGGGTCACAGGGATGGCAGGGTCGTTCCCCGGCTGGTAACAAAGCACATAAGAATTGCATGTCTGGTTCCGACTCCTGGTCCATCTTGCCCAGGATTCTGTCTCCACCAGGCCAGTGTTTCAGAGGAAGGGGGCAGTACCCTGCAGTAGCTGGGGGAGGGGTAAGCTGCCCCCAGCCTGGTTTCTAATAGCTGGAGCTTGGCTCCAGGCCCAAAAAGAGCTAATGTGGGGAGCAGGTATGGGCAAGGGATGGTGCTGACTGGCCTGCCCTTCTCTCTCCTCCCAGCTTCATCTTTTCCATGATTGGCCTCTACTACATCAATAAGATTTCCTCCACGCTCTACCAGTCTGCAGCGCCCACGGCAGCGCCCGCCAAGGCCATTGGCAAAGGCAAGAAGAGGAATTGATGCCCCCAGGACCCCTCCCATCCAGCCTGTCCAGGACTCTGGGGCACCCAATAAAACGCTCTCTTTGTAACCTCTGGTCAGCAGCTCCTGTGGGTTCCTTGGCCTCGGGGGCTGTGGGCACGCCAGCTCCCCTTGCCCAGGGCCCAGCTCCCTGCATGTTCACGCCAGGGCGGAGTGCCAGCAGGCGGGTGACAGGGTGAGGTCTGTCTTTGTGCCCTACGAGCAGCAGGAACCACTCTACACAGATGGCTAAGAGTGCGGTTGCTTCATCCTGTGCAATACCCAGCAGTGTCCAGCAGGAGGCACTGTGGTATTGGCAGTGATTCTGCGTGCCCAGGAGATGAGGCAGGAAACACGGTGGTTGAACATGTGGGCAGCACCGGCCACGGCCGCTGGGTGGCGCTGCCCTCTGTCGCCCTGCAAACCCCAGGCTGCTCTGCCTGCCCCCCATGAATCCTCCAGCCCCCAGGGAACAGCTCATTCCGCAGGAGGAGAGGGGTCAGCGGAGGTCACTGCCTCTAGGCTGCAATTAATGGCATTCCGGGGGAATCCAGTCCCTGCTCTGTTTATTCTGTAACAGACCTAGCACTCCTACCTGGGAGGGAGGGAGGCAGGCAGGGGCCCTGGGCAGTGGAGTTCCTTATGACTGGGACTTTCCCAGGAGCAAGGATGGGCTGCCCCGTCTCTAGCTCCAGGCTTGTGATGTTTAGGATCCCATCAGGAGCCGGAGCCAACTGCTGCCAAACCCACGGGCAGTCCTAGCCCCCTCCCCCCTCCAGTTCTCTTCTAGGGACATCTCTCTTCCTTGTTACCAGCCTCTGCAAAGCAGTGTGTACAGGGCGACCATATTTCCCAAAGGGGAAATTGGTCGCCGTGTGAGACTGGCCTGAGAGCCTCTCGATTGCCTGAGCCCTGCTTGCCTACTGTGTGAGGCTGGGGCTGGCGTCACTGCGGAGTCACTTGAGCGCTGCCTGCCCCCCACCCAAGCCCTGCCTCCTCCCCGGGCAGGGCTGGATTTGCTTCCCCCCCCACACACACACGTTCTGCCACACCCCACTCTTTTGACAAATGTGGGCATTTGTCCCGTTTGCCCTTGACAACTGATCAAGTTGGCAAGAGCAAACGGGACAAATGCCCACTTTTGCCAGAAAAGTCAGGATGGCTGAGACAGACTTAAAGAAGGGACTGTCCCAGCCAGTATGGGATGTATGGTCATCCTAAGGGTGTAGCAGAGACGCTGTGTACCATAAACTGCATTGAAACCATTCCCCAGACGGGAGCCAAATCACACTTACTGTGCCTGAAGGGAGCTGGAAACAGCTGAGCCCTGCTGGCTGCTGCTGGCTCAGTGTGTGGCCCCAGGCCTTGGCTGCACCTGTGTCTGCTACCCCACCTGTTGTGATCACAGGCGCTCACCCTGCTCCCGGGGGGTGGGGGGGCTGGCGGGATTAACGGTCTGTTCCAGAGGGGCTGGGATGGGAGCAGCCAGTGGGCGGCCTCCTGCAAGTCAGGCTCTTTGCAAAGGGCAGCGTAAAGCCAAACCTGCCTCTCCCTGTGGAGTCAGAGGGGATGAGGGGGGGTCTGACTGAACCAGGCCTGCTGAACAAAGGGTCTGTCTGCCTGGGACAGCCCAGACAGGCTGTGACTCAGTGCAGGGAGCGGAGCGGGTCTCTCCTCTGAGTGCTGTCTGGGTTGGGACAGAGCCTGGCAGCCCCCCTTTGCCCAGCTACACGGAGTGGGAATGTGCTGACGGTGTCTGTCTAGACCTGCAAGGTGAGGAAGAGCCCAGCAGGGCCGGGCAGGTAGGTGCAGGCCCTGGCTCTAGCAGGGGTTTAGGCTGGTGCGTATGTGCAGCGTCTCCAAGTGGGTCACAGCTGTAGCTGGTAGAGGGTGGGCCGAGCGCTCCCAGTCGCCTGGAGAGCCCATTCCCTCAGGGCTGAGCTGTCGCTCCCCAGAGCCTCTGCCCCCTGCCTTTATCCAGGTGACAGCAGCTCCCGGCTGGACCCAGGAGCTGGGGTCGCTCCAGGCCACAGGACAATGACTCCAGAGCCTTTCTGGCAGGGCAGAGGCATGGCCATTGGCTAGGAGGGACCGACCCCCATCTCCCTGCCCTGGCCAGGCACCCACCCTGTTCAGGAGCATGTCGCTCACTGTCCCTGGTCCCGCTTTGCTCCAGCTGCTGGGCTGGGCCCACGAGATGCTGCTATGCCAGCTTCTTCCAAGAGGCAAAGCATTTACTCAGGCTCCTGTGCCAGCAGATGGCAGGAGAACAAAGGCACCTTCCCATCCCCTTCCTCCCAGCACATTCCCCAGCCCTGCCATATCCCTGGCCCACAGGGGCAGAGGGGAGCCTCTCCCTGTGCAGGGTGGGTCCAGGAGACGCCAGGCCCTAAGCTGCCGTCAGACACTTGGCTGAGACCAGCCCGCCTGGTTCCTGGCCTCTCCAGGTCACAGGGGTGTCCCTGCCTGGCTGGAGCTGACCCCCTGTGACACAGTCGGGAGCGGGGCAGATTGACCTGGGAATGTCGGTTAGTTTTACTGGGACTGTCTGCATGGAGGATGGGAGAGCAGGGGGTGACTTTAGGTGAGGGACGGTACCTGAGCCGGGAAGGGGGTGGGGCGAGTCGACACCTTTGCCCGGGAAACTGGACAAAGGGAGAGGGGGAGAGAAGGAGGGGGAGAGCCTGCTGGAGGGGTTTTTGGTTTCAGTTTGGGGCTGGCTGGGAAGAAGCAGGGAACCCCCAAGTCTGGGGTCTAAGGTCCTTGCCCCCCAGAGGGACCTGGCTGAGGGGTCCTGGTTGTACCTACAAGCCCTGCTTGGGACTCTGTTCTTGTCGTCTAATAAACCTGCTGTGTTACTGGCTGGCTGAGAGTCACGGTGAATTGCAGGAAGTGGGGGGTGTGGGCTCGGACTCCCCCACACTCCATGACACCCTCCCCGCCCCCCAAAGCTATACAGCTCAGCCAGGGGCCTTGTGCCTCTATGCAGCTCCCCTGAGGACTGGCTCACTTCCCCTACTCTGAGGCTTCTTGCTTGGCATCGAAGCGGAGGGGGAAGAGAGCAGAGATCCAACGCTCCTTCTCCCTGCCTGGGAGAGGGGGCTTGAGTGATGGGGGCAGGGACTCCAGCCTAGGCCCAGTGGGTGCTGCAGGCCCCAGGGCAGGAGCAACGCTGGGGGGTGTCACTGACGCAGGCCCCTGCTCTCCTCTCTCGGGGGTGAATTGGGCCCACCAGCAGAGCCCCCTGACCAGGGGAGGGGCAGCCCTGTGTCACTTCCAGGCCTGGGGTGTAGAGACCGCAGAGCCAGGCCTGGGCAGAGGTTCTCTGGCCCCAGGCTGCCTAGGCCTGCTCTCTGGGACGCGCTCCCCCGTGTTTGGTTTGTCAGAAGCCTGGGCTGGGCCAAGGTCCGGGCCTGGAGGGAGCTGTTGGAACAGGGAGGTTATGGTGACATCAGCAACCTGACCCCCTACGCGGGCTGGACAGGGTAGCAGAGGTCCCAGCCAGCTATCAGCTGGCAACAGAGAGAATGGGGGCAGGCCCCTGCTGTGGCTCCGGCTCCGGCTCCCTGCTCCCTCCTAGGCCTCTGTCCCTTCCCTCAGCATGGCCAGGTGGCACTCAAGCTGCGGCCCAGTCCTGCTGGGGGGAGTTGTTCCATCCAAGCCCCCCAGTCTCTTCACATACAGCCTCCCATGGGAGGTCTGCCCCACAGGCTCAGCTCCGGGTGCTGGTGGCTCAAAGGGAGGGAGCTTGGGGGGGGTGGAGGAGTAGGGCCAAGAGCCAGCAGGACTTTAGGCTGTACCCTTAGCTCTCTGGGCAGGGACTGTCTCCCGCTGCGTGTGCAGCGCCTGGCGCAGCAGGGCCAGACCCCGACTGGGCCTTCAATGCTGCAGCAATACCTCATCAGGGAGGGGCAGTCCCTTTACCTGGCGCTGGGAGATCCCCCTCCTCTGGGCCCCACAAGGCAGGCAGGGGAGCTGCGGCTGGAGGGCTCAGAAGGGAACACGGTAATTGGCGGGGGCGCTCCCTGCCAGAGGGGCGAGGGGAGGGTCCCAGACTGCAGGAGGAGACATTGCCTTTGGCCTGGGAGGCTGGGCTCAGTCCTACTCAGGCTCCCTGGGGGAGTCTCCTGCTAATTAGCTGCACATTCCTGCGGAGCTGCCCTGGGGGCATGTGAGGGGCCAGGCTGCAGCTGATGGAGCCCTCCCCTCCTCCCCCCATTGCTGCCCTGGATGATGCCTGAGCCACTCAGTCCCCCTGCCTGGGGGTTGCACACACCCCTTGGAGCCAGCAGGGCTGGAGGCACCAGGGTGTGTGTGTGTGTGTATGTGTGTCACCCACATACCCCGAGGGCATTTCACATCTGTACCTGTGAGTTGCAGACAGGGGGGAGGGGCTGCCAGGACTCCCATCTCTGCCTGCCAGGACTCCCTCCCCCTCCCAGGTCAGGTGTGCACACACACACACCCCCACCTATGGCCCTGTCCCCTCCATCCCTGGCTCTCACCGGACAAGGAGGAAACCAGATGTTTCCTGCTGCTGCTGCCTCTTCGCTCCCAGCCGCCACAAACAAGGAATCCGGCTGCTTCCTCTGGGGCTGGCTGGGAGCCCCAGGAAACAAGCAGGCAAAACAGGCAACATAGGATGGAGAGGCAGCTAGAGGTCCTGCTAAGGGTCCCCTTTGTCCCATCCCCCCCCCCCAAACCCTGGCACCACTGCAACCCAGGGCAGGATCTTGTGGGCCCAGGGCACCGCTAGCACTCTGGGCAAGGGGGGGGGGGGGGGCTCAGGTGTAGGGCATTGCAGCAACCCCCCAATCTCCCCACCAAAGGGTCTCAGGACGGGGTCTCTGGCGGGGGCCGTGCTGCCCACGTGGGGTCTGTGCAGGGGCAGGAGCTGTGGAGCTCTGCACCCTGTGACCAGCTCTCCCTGCAGTTCGTGCTATTGGGATGGCGGTGGCTGCTGCCCTTGGCTCCCAGACCTTCCTGTGCGTCACCCTGCCCTGTGTGTCAGTGAGAACGCACAAGCTACCCGTTCCCAGTGCCCCGTGACCGGGGCCTGGCTTCGCTTCCCAGGGAGAGGTGGGCAGGGAGGACGCTAGGCACCCCCACACACAGCCAGCACCAGGCAGCTCCACCACCCTCTGCAGTGCCAAGGAGCCAGGCAGCCCCTATGTGGGGCTGGGGGACCCTGAGCTCGGGGTGCTGAGGCTATAAACCTGGCACTTGCAAGGGCATCCAGTACTGCATTGGGGACCTGGGGGGCAGTGTGAGGCAGGAGGGACCAGTGCGGGGCACCCAATCCCAGGGGTGGGCGGGCCACCCAGTTCCAGGGTGGAGGGGTAGGGAGGGATACCTGGGGGGGGGGGGGGGAGGCTAGGCACCCAGTTCCAGTGGTGGGGGAATTATTAGAGTAGATGGTCCAGGGCCTTGTGACACAACACAACCCAGTGCTTCCACATTTCTTGCTCTTTTCATAGACCCACAGAAATGTGGGGCTGGAAGGGACCTGACAAAGTCATCAAGTGCAGTCCCATGCGCTGAGGCAGGACCGAGTTAACCTAGACCGTCCCTGACAGGGGTTTGTCTGTCACACTCACACACACACACACACACACACACACACACCCCACACCCCCCCCTCGGATGCCTGTGCCAGAGCTTAACTCCCCTGAGAGTTCAGAAGATTTTCCTAGCAAACCTAAATCTCCCTTGCTGTGGATTAAGCCCATCACTGCTTGTCCTACCTTCAGTGGATGTGGAGAACAATTGAAAAGAACATAAGAACGGCCATATTGGGTCAGACCAAGGGTCCATCTACCTGAGTGTCCTGTCTGCCAACAGTGGCCAATGCCAGGTGCCCCAGAGACAGGGAATCATCAAGCGATCCATCCCGTCGCCCACTCCCAGCCCTTAACACAGTGGATTTCAAACGTTTTGTATTGGTGACCCCTTTCACACAGCAAAACTCTGAGTGTGACCCCCCCTTATAAATTCAAAATGGGGGGAGGGGCAATTTAATTTAATGGGGGCTTGGGGCTCTCAGCCCCACGGAGCTGACAGCTGGCAACCCCCATCTAACCACCTTGCGGGTTATGACCCCCAGTTTGAGAACTCCTGCCTTAACATATATGAAGGCTTCTTCTCAGGTCCCTCCCCTCAGTCGTCTTTCCCCAAGACTGAACATGACCCGTTTTTTAACCTTTCCTCTGTCCCACGTCCGGTTTTTTAAACCTTCGATCGGGTTTGTTGCTCCCCACAGGACTCTCTCCAATTTGTCCCCATCTTTCCTGAAATGTGGTGCTCAGAACTGGACACAGTTCTCCAGCTGAGACCTTGGCAGTGCTGAGCAGAGCAGGACAATTACCTCCTGTTAATGCAGCCCAGAATAGTAGCAGCCTTTTTGCAACTGCTTCACATTGTTGACTCACCTTCAATTTGTGACCCACTCTAGCCCCCAGATCCTTTGCAGCAGTACGGCCTCCTAGCCAATTAGTCCCCATTTTGTAGCTGGGCATTTTAATTTCCCTTCCTAAGTGAAGGACTTGGCATTGGCTTTATTGAATTTCAGCTTGTTGATTTCAGACCAATTCTGTAATTCTCTTGTAGTCTGTTTCCATGACAGCGACATCTTTCTCCATGGTTTTCTTATATGTCACCCGTTGTCCTCCTCTTTTCTGTCCTCCCCCAAGTGGTACCCATTCAAGGCCTTGTCTAGAAATACATTATTTTTTTTTTGTACATGCCCAAGCCACTTCAGCCTCCTTTCTCAGATCATTGTCTCTGCAGTCTGCTGGCCAGTCTTGTGCAGCGCCAGTGTCCGCGGTGTACCCCGCAGCAGGCGCCCGCTGCTCTCCGCGAGCCCCTCGGACCGAACACGCTGACTTCCCCGCTGGGAGCCGGCAGCATCGCCCAGGTTTCAGAAGCAGATGCCAGTGTGGGGCTCCCGGGAACACGGCATCCCTTTGTCGTCTTCCCTGCCCGGTGGGGCCGGTCCGACGGGGGCACCCAGTCCCGGGGGGGGAGAAGGGGGGGGCACCCAGTCCCAGGGTTGCAGAGCCCAGTGCGGTGGCCCCTAGTGCAAAGGGGTGGAGCCAGGCAGGGCAGGGGGCTCCCAGTGGTGGGGGGCGAGGGGGGCTCCCACTCTCGGGGGTGGGGGAGCAGTACGGGGCAGTCCATCCCCGGTGGCTCAGGCCGGCCCAGGCTCCCGAACTCCAACTCCCAGAAGGCCGCGGGCCGAGCACGTCGCCTATGGGCCGCGGCGCCTGAGAATGACGTCAGCTCCGCGACGGGAGAAACTGCTGGCAGCTGAGCGGGGAGGCCGGTGAGGAGCGGGGGGGACTTGGGGGGTATCGGGGCCCAGCGGGGGGGGAGTATCAGGGGCTGGGTGGGGGGTATTGGGGCGAGGGGGTATCGGGGGCTGGGGGGCTAGGTGGGGGGTATCGGGGCGAGGGGGTATCGGGGCCCAGCAGGGCTGGGGGGGTATTGGGGCCCAACAGGGCGGGGGAGGTATCGGGGGGTGGGCAGGGGGGTATCGGGGCTGGGTGGGGGGTATAGGGGCGAGGGGGTATTGGGGCCCAGCAGGGCTGGGGGGTATTGGGGCTGGGTGGGGGGTATAGGGGCGAGGGGGTATTGGGGCCCAGCAGGGCTGGGGGGTATAGGGGCCCAGCAGGGCGGGGGGGGGGTATCGGGGCTGGGTGGGGGGTATTGGGGCGAGGGGGTATCGGGGCCCAGCAGGGCTGGGGGGTATTGGGGCCCAGCAGGGCGGGGGAGGTATCGGGGCTGGGTGGGGGGTATAGGGGCGGGGGGGTATCGGGGCCCAGCAGGGTGGGGGGGTATTGGGGCGGGGGGGGGCTATCGGGATGGCTATCGGGATCTCAGCCCCGACGCTCTCTGTTGCTCACCTGCTCTCCGCGCTTCTCTTGCAGCCCGTCCTGCGCCCAGAGACCCGGCTGTGCACCATGACCAAGCTGGCGCAGTGGCTGTGCGGACTGGCCCTGCTGGGCACTGCCTGGGCCACCCTGGCCTTAGAGCCCCTGGGCCTCCACCTCCCTCTGCCCTGCCGGCAGGTGCTCTGGCCTTTCCCCGTGTACCTGCTGGTGGCTTTTGGCTGCTACTCCCTGGCGACCATTGGCTACCGTCTGGCTACGTTCAATGACTGTGAGGCTGCGGCGAAGGAACTTCAGGAGCAGATCAGAGAGGCCCGAGCGGACCTGAGCCGGCGAGGGCTGAAGTTCTGACCCGCGGGGTGGGGAGGCTGCACCCCAGGGAGCTGGGCCGCTCCCCTCGCTTGGCTTAGCACAATAAAGAATCAGTGTGTGTAGCTGAGCCTGGTAGCCTGGGGAAGGGCCATGGCAGGGTGGGCTCTGGGTGGGTGCCTGCTGCGGCAGGAGAACAGGGCAGGTGGCACATGGCGCTGGGTGCACGAGAGGGTGATGGTAACTAGAGGCAGTCAGTGCAGCAGCTTGCTGCTTGGGGACTCCCTTCACTCCTGCAGCCAGGCCACCCGGTGCGGTTCCTAGCTGCTCTCATGAGCAGACAGGGCCAGGGGTTGGATGAGAGTCCCACATGCTGCTGGGGGTGACTCACTGACGAGTGCTCTTCCCTCTGAGTCAGCGGCAGGGAGCCCTGTGCTGCTCTGTGTCAGATGCAGGGTGCAAGTGAGGACCTGAGCACTGTCCTAGGGAGGTGGGTAATCCTGTACTGTCTCCTTCAGTCCCCTGAGGGTGGCACTGCTCGGGCTAGCCACCCCCAGGCGACTGGCTGAGCCCAAGCTGCCTACACCCCGCACACCGACTCCCCTGGTTACTCGGAGCGGGAAGCTGCAGAGACTCCTCTACCTTCCCCTCTACCCAGAGCCCCTCCATGTCTCTCAGCAGTCAGTGGGCATTAAATCAGGGCTGTGGGGGGCTGTCAATCAGACCGAATGCCAAGGCTGCAGCCCCCCCAGCTCAGGCTCCAGCATGCTGTCTGGGCGCTGGGTGACGCTGCTGGCCCGGGGACGTGGGAGTGGGAGGAGTTGTCATTTCCAGGGTGGGGTGGGCCGGGCCACGCTAGCAAGAACCTTGCTTCCATGGCCCAGCGACTTTCGATGATGAGCAAGTTCAGCAGGGTTTTGTACAGCCCCCTGCCCTCCAGAAGGCGAATGGGGAGGCTGCTTCCTTCAGGGGATCCCTTGCTCCTGAGCAGCCCAACAGCCTCATCCATGGGCAGTCTCCCTGGCTGGCACAGGCCCTGCTGCAGGGCCCATGAGGCTCCCCGCAGCCAGAAGGGTGGGGCTGCCTCCTTGGCAGACTCCCTGGGTTCCTTGCATACCAGCCAAAGGACTTTCTTGTTCTTAATTATTGGCTGCACATCCTTCTGCGAAAGGAGCAGTTGATATCAAAGGCAGGAATGGGGCTAATTAGCAGGAGCGACTAATTAGCTGCTTCCTGAGCAACAGTGGCAGCAAGGAAGGCGGGACAGCCAATTCGTTGCAGTCTTGCCTGTGTGTGGCTAGTCGTGGCCTGGCAGTGCCTAGCCACGGCCTTGAGCAGCTGGCTCAGCTGAGGGACACTCCTCAGCTCCCAGTGTGACCCTGGCTGGGGCCCTGCAGGGTGGCTATGGAGGGAGGGGGCTTGATGGAGCCCAATAGGGACTCCCAGCAGCAGGCCACCCTGTCGAGCCCCAGCCCAGGGCAGAGAGGAGCTGCCCTCGCCAGGATGATCCTGCACATCTTGCATGTTGCCAGGTAACAGGAGGTCAGATCTGCCAGCAGCCACCCCATCCTCTCGGCCAGGATCAGAACAGCCCCGTCAGCGCAGGCCTGAGGGGAGGGGGAGCTGCTCTTTGGAGAGGGTTGATCCCAACATGGCTGTCCCTTCAGCCCCAAGTAGCAGCAGGCTGTTGCCCATGTGTTTGGACACAATGTCCCATGTGACCCTCCAGGGCTTCCCAGGACAGGGCACCCATTGACTTGGGGGGTGGGGGGGCTTGCAGGGTCAGGCCATAGGGTAGCCCCCCTCTCCCTCTTTCTCCTCTGCCTCAAACCGAGCTGGGAGGGGCCCCCAGTTCCCAGTAACAGCACCAGAGCTGGGGGGTTGAGTGCACCTGGGCTGTTGGTCGTATCCTCACGTGTACCCACCAAGTTTTGGGGGGCACCAGGGGGTGCAGGCCCCCCACAGCCCTGTCCTGCTCTCCGTGCCTGGGAGTGCCCAGAGCTGAGGAAACAGGCACCACACTCTGGCTTTGATTTATTAAAAGGCACTTATGCTCATACAAAACAGCAATACAAAACAAGGCACCCAACAGAGAAGAGGGCAGCCCCCCAGCACCGCACTTGGCTCCCACCACAGCCCCCCTGGAATGGTTGAGCACAGCAGGGAGGAAGAGAGTCCCCACCCCAGAGCTGGCCAGGGGCATGGGGGAGGCTGGGGCACTGCTGCAGTGTCAAAGGCACTATTCCCAGTCAAGCAAACTAATGAAAAATGAGAATGGCTGGAGGTAGAGGAGAGCTGGGGGGGGGAGCCATCCCTTGCGGCAAGGGGCAGCTGGGAAGGCAGCCATGACCCCTCAGAGCCCCCCAGGAGCAGCAGAGCCCCAGGCAGGGGGCAGTACCTGTGTAGGCTCTTTGGCTAAGGCAGGCCTAAGGGGCGGCTGGCAGGGGCAAGGACGGTAGAATCACAGTGTGAGCATTGGCTCCTCCCTTCATTGGTCAGTGAACATACGGGGTGGGGGGGGGATCATTTGGCCCTTGGGCCGAGGAGCTGGGTCTGCACCTGCCGCCGGCTCCCCACCTCCAGGGCTCAGGGAGGCTCCTCCTGCCCCAGGACGGCGGAGACGGCAGGTTCCAGGTCTCAGGCCTGCAGGGGCTTGTAGAGCTTGTCCTGGTCCGGAGGGAACTGCCAGAATAACCAGAACCGCAGGATGCTGGTGACTATCCCGGGGATGTTAGGGACCTGAGTGGGAAGGGAATGGGGGGGGGGGAGGGGGGAATGGGGGGGGGGGAGGGGGGCACAGAGAGAGGAGAGCTATAAATCTTGCAGCAGTTTTACTGTCCCCCATGCCCCCGCCTCCCCCCAAGCTGCTCCATCAGCCACGTGTCACGGGGAAGCTGTATCGGCTGCCTGCCAGCCAATTAATGACAATCAGTATCCATCGCCCTGAGCGCGGGTCACGAGGCAGCGCAGGGGGCTCCGCGGGACGGCTCGCGAACAGCGCCCAGTGCTCGCTGGGGGTCTGGGCCCGCACCCCAGGATTCCCAGGGCAGCCCTCCCGCCCCACCGCACTCACCATGATGTAGAGGTCGCTGAGCTGGAAGCCGTACAGCGTCCAGCTGGCTGAGGCCAGGAAGGTGGCCACAGTCAGCGGGAAGGACAGGCACCGGGTCGACCTGGTCCGGACGATCTTGGCCTGCAGGGGACACAGAAGGGCCTAAGCTCAGGCACTGGGGAGCTTCCTGCAGACCCCAGCCAGGGCCCCTCCCGGAGTAACAGCTGTCTCCTGCAAGGCCGTGGGGTCAAGGACGAACCAGAGCTGAGCGACCCGCCGGGATCTCCTCTGGGCTCCCCACCTCAAGGCCTCCCCACCCCAAAGGCCCCAGCATGTGCTACTCTGCCCCGAACCAGCAGAACACCCCCCCAGTGAGGCAGCCCATGCCCCAGGCCAGCGCCCCAGCTAGGCAGGCTCCCCCCGAGGGAGCCGCACGCACCAGGTCAGCCAGGGGCGAGAGGTACATGCTGATGGTGAAGACGCTGCAGAAGAGCCCCAGGCGGGCCAGGCGCACGGCCACGTCGGGGATCAGGAGGTTGAAGTAACAGTAGCCGAGGATCAGCACCCCCAGCAGGGCCACGCTCTGCAGCAGAACCCAGCGCTGCGGGAGGGAAGAGGGCAGTCAGGGCCAATCACACGAAGGCACAGGAAACCCCCTCCCAAGAAATGCCACTGCCGGACCCTGCCCCCGGCACCTCTCCCCCCCATGCCAACTCTTCCCTTTCACAGGCATCCCTCCGAGCCCGCCCGTTCCCCCGGCACCTCCCACCCATGCCAGCCCCCGGGAGCCCTCCCCTGGCGAGCCTGGCAGGCGGGAGGGACTTGCTCTCCACCCACCTTCTCGGGGCTGAAATAGAAGTACACCAGGATGTAAAGGGTCTGCAGCGCCGCCCCGATGGTGTTCACGGTGATCAGCGTCCAGTCCTGCTTCAGGCACCCGTAGCTCAGCCAGCTCAAGTTGCTGCAAGGGGAGACCGGGCTGGGTGGTCACCGGCGCGGCTGCCTGTGGGGTGGGGAGCCCCTCCAGCACCGGAGCACGTCCCCGCACGTGAACCTCCCAGAGCATGTGCTCCCCCCCACTGTACAAGCCGCTGGAGCAAGTGCCCTGCCCAAGCTGTTGTTCAAGCCCCCCTCCACTTGAGCCCCAACTCCATCAACCACATGACCCTCCGGCCTGCGCCCCCTCTGTCCCCTCATGTCAGCGGGGGCTGGACATACTTTACATCAGTGGTAAGGAAGGGCAGGAACTGGATATTCTCCACGCTCTGTGTCTGAAACATCTGGCGCAGGTCAGTCCTAGGGATAAGACACGTGAGAAATGCCTCCCATCCCCCCAAGTCTGAGGGGACCCAACCCCCCATCCTGGCCCAACCCCCCGAGTCTGAGAGGGCATAGCCGCAGTGGCTGTGACCAGGGTGCCACCCAGAAGCAGTGCTGCCGTTTGCCGTTTTTCAGCCTTGATGTCAGATGGTTACAGGACTGGTGGGGCCTGCTCTGGACCCAGCATTGCCCTGGGGCAGCGCCCAGCTGCATTAGGATTTTATACCACTCTAGTGACTGGTGCAGCCCCAGGGATGGGCCAGTCCCCCTGGAGTGACGGGGCCTCCTGCCCAGCCAGCTCACCCCTCCCTGACAGGATACCTCCAGCACTGGCAGCGCCTCCACCCGCTACTGCTGTGTCCGCACTCGGGGCCGCGTGAACCAGCTGCAGTGGGATGGATAAACTGGGGTAACTTCCTAGCGCCGGCAAGGCGCAAATTCCCAGCCCTCACGGCTGCAGAGAAATGCTGGCAAACAGAACCCGCCTCCCCCCAGCCCCGGGCAGCAAAGAAATGGTCTCGAAGTCGCTCTTTTAAAAAACCTCGTGATTGATGACAGGTCGGTGTTGGTCAAACTGCAGAGGCCCAGCCATGCCAGGTGCTACCCATGCGAGTCACGGCTACCCCACAGGGCTGGGGGCAGGGTAACCAGTGGGAAAGGAGGGAGCCCCCAGGGGTAAGTTTCTGTGTCCATAGGGCTGAGAGGGGCCGACACCTGTGCTGCCAACCCACAGCGATGCCCAGCCCCCCCAGGCCCTAGTAATCCACAGCCTCTTGTAACCCATAGCTCTTCCCAGCCCAGCCCCCAGTCCCTAGTAATCCATAGCACCCCAGCCCAGCCCCCCCAGGCCCTAGTAACCCATAGCTCTTCCCAGCCCAGCCCCCAGCCCCCCAGTCCCTAGTAACCCATAGCTCTTCCCAGCCCAGCCCCCCCAGGCCCTAGTAACCCATAGCTCTTCCCAGCCCAGCCCCCCCAGGCCCTAGTAACCCATAGCTCTTCCCAGCCCAGCCCCCAGTCCCTAGTAATCCATAGCACCCCAGCCCAGCCCTCCCAGTCCCTAGTAACCCATAGCTCTTCCCAGCCCAGCCCCCAGCCCCTAGTAACCCATAGCTCTTCCCAGCCCAGCCCCCAGCCCCTAGTAACCCATAGCTCTTCCCAGCCCTGCCCCCCCAGGCCCTAGTAACCAATAGCAGCCCAGCCCCCAGCCCCCCAGGCCCTAGTAACCCATAGCTCTTCCCAGCCCAGCCCCCAGCAACCCACAACCCCCCCAGCCCCCCATAGCCCCCGCCGCCCCGCCCCGCCCCGCCTGTCCCGGACCCGGACGCGGACCCGGAAGCGGACGCGGAGCGGGCCCGGCCCGGCCCGGCCCGGCCGCACTCACAGGCCCGTGGCGAACATGCCGAGGGTGCAGGCGATGCAGGCCCCCGAGAGCAGCGGCAGCGGCGGCTCCATCCTGGGCTGCGGCCGGCGGGAGCCGAGACTGGGGCCGCCCAGGCCGGGCCCAGCCGGGACCCGCCCCCGGCACCTCCCCGGCCCGGACACCCCAGGGAGCGGGACCGCCGGGCCCCCGCCCCCCCAGCGCCCCCCTCGGTGTCCCCGCGCCCCCGTGTCACCCCACGGCCCCCCAACAGCCCCCGTGTCACCCCCCAGCCACCCCCGCGCCCCTCTCGGTGTCCCCACGCCCCCGTGTCACCCCACAGGCCCACAACAGCCCCGTGTCACCCCCAGCGCCCCCCTCGGTGTCCCCACGCCCCCGTGTCACCCCACAGGCCCCCAACAGCCCCGTGTCACCCCACAGGCCCCCAACAGCCCCGTGTCACCCCCAGCGCCCCTCTCGGTGTCCCCACGCCCCCGTGTCACCCCACAGGCCCCCAACAGTCCCGTGTCACCCCCAGCGCCCCCCTCGGTGTCCCCACACCCCCGTGTCACCCCCCAGGCCCCCAACAGCCCCCGTGTCACCCCCAGCCCCCCCCTCGGTGTCCCCGCACCCCCGTGTCACCCCACGGCCCCCCAACAGCCCCCGTGTCACCCCCCAGCCACCCCCGCGCCCCTCTCGGTGTCCCCACGCCCCCGTGTCACCCCACAGGCCCCCAACAGCCCCGTGTCACCCCCAGCGCCCCCCTCGGTGTCCCCACGCCCCCGTGTCACCCCACAGGCCCCCAACAGCCCCGTGTCACCCCCAGCGCCCCCCTCGGTGTCCCCACACCCCCGTGTCACCCCACAGGCCCCCAACAGCCCCGTGTCACCCCCAGCTCCCCCCTCGGTGTCCCCACGCCCCCGTGTCACCCCACAGGCCCCCAACAGCCCCGTGTCACCCCCAGCGCCCCCCTCGGTGTCCCCGCGCCCCCGTGTCACCCCACAGGCCCCCAACAGCCCCGTGTCACCCCCAGCTCCCCCCTCGGTGTCCCCGCGCCCCCGCCCAGGCCCCCAACAGCCCCGTGTCACCCCCAGCTCCCCCCTCGGTGTCCCCGCGCCCCCGTGTCACCCCCCAGGCCCCCAACAGCCCCCGTGTCACCCCCAGCCCCCCCCTCGGTGTCCCCGTGCCCCTGTGTCACCCCATGGCCCCCCTCGGTGTCCCCATGCCCCCGTGTCAGCCCCCAGCACCCCCCTCGGTGTCCCCACGCCCCCGTGTCACCCCACAGGCCCCCAACAGCCCCTGTGTCGCCCCCCCCAGCGCTCCCCTCGGTGTCCCCATGCCCCCGTGTCAGCCCCCAGCCCCCCCCAGCGCCCCCCTCGGTGTCCCCACGCCCCCGTGTCACCCCACAGGCCCCCAACAGCCCCCGTGTCACCCCCAGCCCCCCCCCAGCCCTCCCCTCGGTGTCCCCGCACCCCCATGTCACCCCACGGCCCTCCAGCTCCCCAACAGCCCCCATGTCACCCCCAGCGCCCCCTTGGTATCCCCGCACCCCTCTGTCACCCCACAGCCCCCTATGTCACCCCACAGCACCCCCAGCTCACCTCGGTATGACACCATAGCACCCCAGCCCCTCTGAACACCTCCATGTAAGGCATTTGATACAGTCTCGCATGATATTCTTATCGACAAACTAGGCAAATACAATTTAGATGGGGCTACTATAAGGTGGGTGCATAACTGGCTGGATAACCGTACTCAGAGAGTTGTTATTAATGGTTCCCAATCCTGCTGGAAAGGCATAACGAGTGGGGTTCCGCAGGGGTCTGTTTTGGGACCGGCTCTGTTCAATATCTTCATTAACGACTTAGATATTGGCATAGAAAGTACGCTTATTAAGTTTGCGGATGATACCAAACTGGGAGGGATTGCAACTGCTTTGGAGGACAGGGTCATAATTCAAAATGATCTGGACAAATTGGAGAAATGGTCTGAGTTAAACAGGATGAAGTTTAACAAAGACAAATGCAAAGTGCTCCACTTAGGAAGAAAAAATCAGTTTCACACATACAGAATGGGAAGAGACTGTCTAGGAAGGAGTACGGCAGAAAGGGATCTAGGGGTTATAGTGGACCACAAGCTAAATATGAGTCAACAGTGTGATGCTGTTGCAAAAAAAGCAAACGTGATTCTGGGATGTATTAACAGGTGTGTTGTGAGCAAGACACGAGAAGTCATTCTTCCGCTCTACTCTGCTCTGGTTAGGCCTCAGCTGGAGTATTGTGTCCAGTTCTGGGCACTGCATTTCAAGAAAGATGTGGAGAAATTGGAAAGGGTCCAGAGAAGAGCAACAAGAATGATTAAAGGTCTTGAGAACATGACCTATGAAGGAAGGCTGAAAGAATTGGGTTTGTTTAGTTTGGAAAAGAGAAGACAGAGGAGACATGATAGCAGTTTTCAGGTATCTAAAAGGGTGTCATAAGGAGGAGGGAGAAAACTTGTTCACCTTAGCCTCTGAGGATAGAGCAAGAAGCAATGGGCTTAAACTGCAGCAAGGGAGGTCTAGGTTGGACATTAGGAAAAAGTTCCTAACTGTCAGGGTGGTTAAACACTGGAATAAATTGCTTAGGGAGGTTGTGGAATCTCCATCTCTGGAGATATTTAAGAGTAGGTTAGATAAATGTCTATCAGGGATGGTCTAGACAGTATTTGGTCCTGCCATGCGGGCAGGGGACTGGACTCGATGACCTCTCGAGGTCCCTTCCAGTCCTAGAATCTATGAATCTATGTCACCCCCAATACAGTGCCACCCCCAGCACCCCCCAGCCCCACTCAGTATCACAGTATAACGCCCGCCAACAATCCCCCCTCGGCCCCCTGTCACACACCCAGCCCCCATCACTCCTCCACCGCCCCCCATTGCCCACAAACACCCATGCTATCTCTCACACACCCACCAACCCCCCTCCCTGCTGTCACGCCCAGCAGCACCATCTCCAGTTGCTCCCCCAGGACACTACCACCCCAGTGCCCCCCACTTATACCCCCTGTACTTCCATCCCCTGACACTCCCAGATATTCCCCCAATCCTTGCCTACCCCCCAAAATCATTGCCACCCATAACAGCCCTCCCTGGGTGCCCCCAGGTATTGCCATCCCCCCCCCCATCACCCTCAGATCCGTCCCCATGGGGCAGAGGGGAGCAGCGGGGAACCCTGTGGCCCCGAGCTTTGGGATGCGGGGAAATCATCCCCCATGACCCCAGGTGCAGGCTGGCCCAGAGAGAGGATGATGTCCCTAGGACAGGGGGCACCGATGGCTCAGGCCATGTTTAATTGCTGCCAGAGAGCCAGGACTCCTGGGTTCAGTTCCTATCTGCGGCTCCCTGTGCAGCCTTGGGTGACTCACTGCCCCTTTCCCAAGTTTCCCAGCCGGTCTGTAAAGTGGGGGAGGTGGAGCCTGACTCACCTTCCTCCCGGGCTGGGAGCCGCAGCCCTGTCTGCAAAGCGGCTAGACCCAGAGCCACAAACGTAGCTAGATGGGTTCCCTGCATGGAAGTTGGGAGCCTGGTGTCACTACTGCACATTCCCTGGCCCCCGCTGCCAGGGGTGCTGATCAATGGCTCCTGCCCGGCTGTTGCCCAGTCTCCCAGTCCCACTGGCTGCTGCTGCTCTGCGTGGGCCTGGCTGCCCCCCTGTGCCCCATTCGTTCCGTGATGGCGTCACAGCGGCTTCCCCGGCATGGAGCGGTGACGTCACCGAATGACCAGGGGCAGTAGCTTGTTGTCTCCCCCTGCCCAAGGAGGTGGAGTTGGTTGTTGGAGTGGAACAGCAGGGCTGTGGCAGGGCCAGCGCGTTAACCAGATGGCAGAGATGGGGGCAGGGAATTCCAAAGCATTTCCTGCTCGCTCTGTGCCCAGCCCCCAGGGCTCGGTTGAGGCTGTTCCAGCCTAACTCCACCTCCTGGGGCTGCCTCGGCGGGAAGGGGGCTAGTTGCTGCAGGAGGCCAGCCCAGGGGCTCGCGAAGGCTGCTCAGACTCCGGCCTAGGCCGCTGGAGGGTTCCCTTCCCAATCCTAGGTGGGCAGAGAGGAGCTGGGCTGCCGTGCCTGGACGGTGCAGGTGCTTGCGGACTGTGTCCCTCCTTGCCCGGGACACTGGTGAGCATCCTGTGACTTGGGCAGGGTGAGCGGCTGTGCGTCAGCTCCAGCTCTGGGCATCAGCTGGGCTTGGGGTGATGCCTGCACATCTGCCCGGATGTTGCATCTCTGCCTGTCTCCAGCGGGTGGTAATTAGGCTCCGGATGTGCCAGTCTCTCACCTGACTCACTGCAGCCTGCACCGGTCGGACCAGCAGCCAGCCACAGGCCATCAACAGATGGCTTGGTTTGGAACCAGGGTTCCTGGAGTTCCCCAGCTGAGTGGGGCGAGGGGTTTGCTGCCTGAGAGTGTGAAGGGATGGTTTTGTGTCGACAGCCAGGTAGATGGGCTCGGTATTGGCTCTGCTGCAGACTCTGGGTCTCCATATGGAGCAGTTGATTGCATAATGGTGCAGCGTCAGGTGGGACCCATCCAAGCGCCTGGCTAGGAGGGACCCTGGAGGGGACAGATAGCCCAGCGCTTAGGGTATCAGATACCCGAGTTCAGTCCCTGCTCTGCCACAGGCGCTCTCCGTTCCCATCTCTGCAATGGGGTAACAGCACAGCTGGGGGAGGGATAAATACATTCATGGCTGAGGTGCTCACAGCTCTGCTCCCAGGACAGTCCTGGCACTGGCACACAACGGTGGAGTTGGCCTGAGAGCTGCCCCATGGAGCAGGGTTTTGAAGGCAGGGCAGGAGTCGCCAGCCCAGCCCAAGGCTGGGGAAGGGGAGAGGAGCCGAGCACGGCTGCCTTCGGCCAGGCCGCTCCGGGGAACGGGAATCAGAGAGACGCTGCGTGGCCCTGGATGAGTCTTGGTTTGATTTTCGTTCCTCGCTGCCAGCGATGTTTGTCGCAGAGGCTGGAAACGCAGCACAGCTCAGTGGGGGCGCAGTGAGTGATCAGGGTCATTCATGGCCCAACTCAGCCCACCCCTTCAGAGTCACTCCCGTCCCCTCTTCCCCCGCTGCCGCCCTGCTCGGGAGCACGTGTCTCTAGATACAAATAACTGATAGCGTCAGGCACACATTTCCACTCCAAAGCCCTCCGCAAACCCCAGCCAGTTAATTAACTAATTACAACAGCCTGGTAGCCAAGAGACCCCTGCTCAACCCACCTCCCCCCAGAGGCCCAACGCACGTGGCCAGCAGGACCAGCCATTTCCGCAGGAGTGGAGAGGCTGGGAAGGGGACAGGCTGCCCTGGCAGGGTCTTGAACCCACAGGAGGCTCTGGTTGATGGGAGAGGGCAGCCCTGGGCAGGGCAGGTTGGACCAGGGGTAGCTCTCTCTGCCCATCACCTTCTCTGTGGCTCTAGCCAGGGGGATCGAGCTGGGGCCTGGGCACTGCCCCTTCATTGGGGGAGGGGGAGGGGCTGGATCTGAGCTGGAAGCTGAGGAGGAGGAGATGCTGGAGCCTTCCTCGTCCCTAGGTTGGGGGAGTCCCAGAGGGGCTACGGTATTGCCCTGCCAGGGCTGTTGGATGAGTGCAGTTGGCGCCTTCCCCCCACCCCCCAGCAGCAGCAGCAGTCTGGCTGTATCCGAACATATTTATTCAAGACCATTTGTATAAAAATTCCAGTGGTAAAAAGGAAGCTTTACAAATCAAGACATGTTATATACACTCCTCCGTGCAGGGCCCGGCAGGTGTGTGGGTGAACGAGCCCCCTGCCCCCTCCAGGCACTGAGGCGCACACAGGCTGTGGAGACAGGGTCGTACAGCGCGTCTAGAGCTCTGCCGGTGGTGGGAACTCCAGCCAGGCAGCAGCTACGCTCAGCCTCTGCCCCACCCTGTTTCCAGCACAGGTGGCTGCTTTACACAGAGGACAGGGAGTCCTGGGTGGGGCCAGGAGAGGAGGAAGAGAGGTTGTGGCACTGAGCCGAGGCAGACAGGAATGGGGCTGGGAGTTTGTGCCAAAGGAACTCTTGCTCTCGGTGTTTCTGGAGAGGCCAGGCTGGGGTGGGTAGAGGGAACGGGATGTCACGGGTTTGGGGCTGCCAGCTCAGTCCATCCTCAGGCGCTTGTGAGGACGTTTGTCTCCTTTGGGTCAACCTGCAGCCCAGCTCCCTGCTTCAGGCCAGACAGTCCCAGGCCCCTGGCCAATGTGCAATCAGCAGAATTGCCATGGGAGGTCAGAATTTGGGGAGGGGGCACCTGCTCCAGACATGTCTACACATTATTTTCTAAGTGTCACCGTATGAAATCCCGGCACCCACATCACTGACTCCAGGGTCCTGCACCAGAAGGAATATTGTTCCAGGAGGTCCTGCCCCAGCAAGGTGGTACCATGGCCCTGGCAGACCCAGAGTCCCTGGGTTGCACTCAGCCCAACTGACACAGCCCGTCCATGAGCTGTTTGCATGGGCAGCACAGGTGCCTCTGCCTGCAGGACACTTCCACGCCACCAGCCCGCAAGGCCTGTCCATCCTGCGCACTCCATGGGGGCTGGCTCAGCCAGCCAGAGGTGCCAGCACCCCACCCCGTCCTAGTCCAGTGCCACTGCCCATCCAGCCAGGGCCGCAGCCACTGTCGTCCGCTCTCAAAGCAAGTGGTTGAAAGTGCTGGTGGTCTGTTCTTTGGCAGTAAGGAGAAGCGACCGCTCCCGCAGGGCTGTGGTGGCTTTGGGTCGTTCGACCCGTAATACTGACCACTTGGGCCATTCGACCCATAATAAGTCCTTAGGCTGCCAATGCACGCCTGGCTGAGACCCAGCTGGGGCTGCACACACGAGAGCTGCTCACGTGAGTGTTTGCAACAGCCCAGCCGGGGGCCTGCACCTCTTGGGCCACAGGGTCTGTTCCCAGCAGCAGTAGCCATCCAGCGGTTCAGTCCGTGCCGCTCAGCCAGGCTCCCACCTCACAGGCCTTGCGGCACCAGCAGGGGCAGCAGGAGGCTGAGCAAGGTGACAGGGCTGCTGCTCCGCAGTGCTGAGTTCTGGCCCACACTCCTCAGGACCTGCACGTCCGCGTCGTCTGCGAGAGGAGAGAAAGCAGGAGCCACGTGAGCTCTCGGACATGGGTGTCCGGGGCCTGAGACGCAGCCAGTGGCTGACACCCAGCAGCTGGGGTCACGCGTGAGCCGCAAGCCAATGGCCGCAGCAACCTGGCCAGGCACATGCTGTGCCACCTCCCTCCCACAGTTTGTGGCTGCTCTTCGTCCTGAGCCCCAATCCCACATTGCTCCAGGGCAGGGCTCTGCCAACATCCCTTCTGCCTGGCCTGCAGCTGCAGCCCCCCAGCCCTGGCATTTCAGACCTAGGCCCTGGAGCAGGCTCTTGCCTGTACTCTAGTGGGAGGGGATCTCAGGAATCTGGACTGAGATGGCCAGACCCACAGCTCCATGGGGAACGCCCTCGCCCAGCTCCCTGCTGCTCCCCACAGCCCCTCATATGGCAGAGACCACACCAGGCCACTAGGGTCTGTTGGTCAGAGCCAGTCACGTACCTGCCTGGATCCCCCCCTTCCGCATCGGGGTGTGGACGGGCGGCGTCCCAGCTGCAAAGCAAACGCAGAGACAAGCAGGTGAAGGGCAGCGCCGAGGTCAGTTACCGACCGCCTGCCCCAGCAGCCAGCCCATACCCCGGGTCTGGCCTCACCTCCTCTCTGCTCTGCAGCCTGAGTCAATCCCATTCCCTGCTATCCGCAGAGCCCTGCAAATCCGCGGGGAGCCGCTCTCTAGCCACGGACCAGGTTGGCAGATCGGATGCGGATACACGTTTTGTACCCGCGCAGGGCTCTGCCCCTCCCCCAGAGCCGTGGGGAGCCAGGGTCAGTGCCCTTCCCTGGACACCTGGAGGGCGGGCAGGACATGGCGGTGCAGCCGGGCTGCTGGGAGGGCTCCGTGCCCAGCAGGGAGGGACCAAGACCCCAGAGATACTCACTGGCTTTGCCAGCCACAGTCACCTTCAGCTTCAGGCAGCCGTCGCCATGGTGGTGAATTGGCTTAGCTGGAAACAAGAGACAGGTGGGTCAGAGCTGCGCTCTCCACACCCACAGGGGCTGTTTCTCCCACTGCCGGGAGAGGCCCATGGAGTCAGGGTCTCCCCCGGGCCAATCAGAGCAGGGGCCAGAGAGCAGACCCTTGTGGGGGCGGGGGGCACGCAACACCTTAGCAACCATGTCACCCCCACGTCATTACCCGCCTCCCACAAACCTGTGCACTCCCCCTCCTACTTGGTCTCCATCCTCCACCACAGCCTTGGCCAGGCCCCCCAGCGCCTGTGCGCCCCACCATAGCCCCGACCAGGCCCCACCCGACCCCCCAGCCCCAGCGCACCCACCCATAGCCCCAGCCAGGCCCCAAACCCCCCAGCCAGTCCCCACACCCTGGGCACTCACAGATGTAGTAGTAGCTGTGTCCCTCCTTGAACTCCTTCCCCAGGGTGAAGGGTGTGAAGCGCTGGAACTTCTCCGAGAACCGCTCGGGGCCGTGCAGGGCGGCCGGCTTGTTGCACTCCCAGCGGATCTGCTCCTTGGAGTGGGGTTTGCAGGCGACGTACTCCTCATACTCCACCAGGTAGAGGGTGTAGCGCTCCATGGCGCGGGGCGTCACGCTGCCCTCCTCGTAGTGCGGGCAGATGATGTCCAGGTAGTCGTTGAGCCGGACCTCCACGGTGTAGTCGTCCGCCAGGAACCTGGGGCCAGGAGGAGGCGCGGTCAGTGGTCAGCCCCCAGGGGTCAGAGCGGTCAGACACATGCAGGGTGAGAATGCAGCCCTCTGCTCCCAGCCAGCCCGCACCATGGGGGGCAGATGTCCAGGGAGGGGGGAGGGAAGGGGCGGATGCCCCAGACGCAGAGGGGCCAGTGCAGATTGCGGGGGTGGGGGTAACAGAGCAGCCACTGGATTGGGGGTTGATTTCCCAGCACTATATCCCGCCCCCCCCCCCCCCCACACACACACACTTATTTCCCCTAAACACCATCTGGGGCATTTTACAAGGTGAGAAACAGATGGGAAAATAATCTGCCCTGGTTCGATAACCTGTTAAAACCTCCAGTGCCCAGCATGGGGCCGAGACCCCCAAGCCCCACTCCTCCCCATGGTGCCAGGCCAGGAGCCTCAGAGCAGAAAGAGCCTAATGCTGCCCTGGGATCTCCCTGTCCCCCAGGCAGGCCCATCTCTCCCCCAGGTGGGCACTGGGCCCACCCCAGACTTGCCCCATGACCTCACAGACCCACTGTCTCTGCTCAGTGGAGAGGCTGCCTGGGGGGCTGGGGGTTGTGGAGGAGGGAGAGACCCCAGGGGGAGGGAGGGGAGTAACTGCCCCCCCTTGGTGTCCTGTTGCTCTTCCCCTGGGAGCCAGGAGTGTGAGCAGCTGTCACAGCTGCCCCATTAGCCAGGGCAGACGGCCAGTCTCCGCTCCATGCCGCTCCCCCATCTCATCACCTAATTAGGGCTCCTCTCCCCATCCGGGCAAACAGGCGCTGCCCCCTCCCGCTGCAGGCACCTCAGCCACCTGGACATGGAGACACCACCGGGGAACTGGCTTCTGCTCCCCGAGAGGCCACCAGAGGAGGGGGCCCCCAGCAGCTCCCACCTCCCAAACCAGCTAGCCCCTGACCCTGCTCCAGCCCCCTGCAGTCCAGGTACCTCAGACCCCCCCAGAATTGCAGTCATCTCTGGGGCAGGCCGCAGCAAGCAGCACAACAGCTGGGGCGGGGTGGGTAGCAGCTTCTCTGCCCCAGCCACTCCTGGGGCCAGTGAGCCGGCCGACCTCCCACCCCGAGCCAAGCTGGGGCTGGCAGCTGAGTGGTTCAAGACCAAGAGCCCCCCCTGCCCCACACAGCTGGGGAGGCCCCTCTGTGTAAGGCTCCAGTGCCCAGGCGGAGAGCTCCGGCACTGGGGGAGGGCCAGGTGCATTACGGGGCATCGGCCCCTCCCTGCCGGGGAGTTTTGGAGATGGCATCCACCAGGCGCTTCTCCAACTGGTAATTCCACTGGCGGAGTCTGGGCCTCCCCTGCTCACCAGCCCATCAGAGCCAGGAGCTTCCCTCCCATCTGCATTGGGAGGGGGGCACCAGCACTGGGCACCATCTGACCCAGGCTGAGGGCAAGTGCGTGGCACCAGGCCCCTTGGAAAGCTCAGCCCCCTGCACGGCAGGGAGGGCATTGGGGACCTCAGGCAGAAAGGCGAAGAATGCAGGAGTGTGGCCCAGTCACCCAGTGCCCTGAGCCAGCCCAAGGGGGGTGAGGGGGGCAGAGGTCTGGCCAGGCAGCAGTACCAGCTCTGGGGGTAGGTCCTGGGGGACAGAGCCTGCAGTGGTTGGACCCCAGTTGCAGCCAGGTCTTTGTTTCTTTGCACAGAAGACAGCTCCCACGGGGGGGGGGGGGGGGCCTCCAGGGGGATACATGGGGGGCATGTGACAGGTGAACCCCCCAATCATGTGCCTGTGTGGGTAGTGACCCTGCCTATGCCCTGCCCCAAGG
This sequence comes from Emys orbicularis, assembly GCF_028017835.1. Classification (NCBI taxonomy): domain Eukaryota; kingdom Metazoa; phylum Chordata; order Testudines; family Emydidae; genus Emys; species Emys orbicularis. Next base: position 697,106 of record NC_088702.1, read on the forward strand.
CACAGACAGAGGGTCCCAAACCTGCTGGGACCTGCCTCCCCCATCAGCCCCACACCTGGAGCGGACTGAGGGGGCAGATTCCGCACAGCCTGGCCAGGACCAGCCCCACATCCTGCCTCCTGCAGCTGCCCCACCGACGTGTTTGTCAACAGGCTTCCTGCCGGTGCACGCGCTTCCCCGTGCCCCTGGCGCCTTCCCCTGGCCCCGCGCCAGCCCCGGGAAGGAAGAGGCCCGTGTCGAGCAGGGAGCTGGGTCCTGGGAAAGGAAGGGCCAGCTGCCCCCCCCCAGCCCCAGCGCTTGGCACAAACACCCCGCGGCGGGTGAACTTCAGCCCGGCCAGCGGCTCCGGCCCGGGTTAAACATTTGCCAGGGCCGGGGCTGGCCGCTCCGGGGGGGCTTTACTCGGCTCCCCCCGATCAGCCCCAGGGAGCCGCGAAGGCTCGTTACCGGGCGCTGCTGGCGAGCCCGCGAACAAAGGCCGGACCTCCCCGCCCGGGCTCCCCGTTCGCCTCCCAGCCTGTCTCGGGGGCGCAGGCTGCAGCGGCGGCTCCCGGGCACCTCGGGGCTCCCAGCGGGGCAGGGCGGGGGCCGCCCCCCGCGCGTTTACAAACTCCGCCGTGGGGCGCGGGGGAGACCCCGCCACCCCCGGGGACCCGCCCCCAGGCAGCGCGGCCGGTCCCAGAGCCCGGCACCCGCCGGAGCCTGAGCCGAGATCCCCCCACGCGTGACCGGAGCGCGGCTCGGGCGTAGCCGGGCACCCTCGGGTTGTTCCCAGCCCAGATTCCCAGGCCAGTTTCGCTTGGCTCCTTCCCGAGCGCCCCGGGTCTGGGCGCGCTGGGGCCCGGGCTGGTAGGGGGCCCGGGGCCGGCCGCTGGGGCCCGGGCTGGTAGGGGGGCCCGGGCCCGGCCGCTGGGGCCCGGGCTGGTAACGGGGCTCGGGGGGCTGGGCTGGTGGGGGGGCTCGGGGGGCCCGGCCGCTGGGGCCCGGGCTGGTAGGGGGGCCCGGGGCCGGCCGCTGGGGCCCGGGCTGGTAGGGGGGCCCGGGGCCGGCCGCTGGGGCCCGGGCTGGTAGGGGGGCCCGGGGCCGGCCGCTGGGGCCCGGGCTGGTAGGGGGGCCCGGGGCCGGCCGCTGGGGCCCGGGCTGGTAGGGGGGCCCGGGGGGCTGGGCTGGTGGGGGGGCTCGGGGGTCCCGGAGCCGGCGGGATGCGGAGCCCCCGCACTCACTTGGGGTTGGAACTGTTCCAGAAGACCGGGTGCCGGTCCGCGGCCGCCAGCCAGCAGCACAGCCCGACCAGGGGCGCCCAGCGCAGCGCCATGGGGCCGGTCAGTGGCTCGTTGTGTGCCGGGCAGGGCGCCCCAGCGCTCCGCCTTATGTACCGGGACCGCCCTGGGCGGGAGGAGCCGGCCCGCCCCCAGCGCAGAGACACAACAACACGGGGCGGTTCAACACATGGGGTGTGTAGTCAGAGCAGCACAATGCTACACAAAGAAACACAACAACACCACAGAGCAACCCCTGGGCAGTAGGACAACACCACCACCACACAGAACCACACACCAACACATGAAGGAGAACACTTATAGCAACACACCACCACCACATGGGGCAGTACACTCAGAGCAACACACAAAGCAGCACAACAGCAACACAGAGCAATACACCCATACAGAGCAAACCAAAATCAACACAGAGTAACACAATAGCACATGGAGCAATACAGTCACAATATGGAGCAACATAACAACACACACACAGCCACAGAACACACAACACAATGATAATGCACCGAGTCACACACACACCTAAAGAACAGCACCACACTAGACAACAGGGAGATAGCAAAAGGACAACACACAGAGACACTTATGGCAAAACAACCCAGAGAGTGACACACACAAACAGCAATACCACGATAACACACAGTACAGCACAAGGCAACACACACCCACACACACCCTGACACACAGCAGCTCACACAGTAACACAAACCAGGCACCTGGGAACACGGCCGCGGGAGCTGGGTCTGATCTCTGGGGGTAGGTTTGTGTCCTGCGCTGGGTGCCCACACACGGCTCCCCAGTGCCCGAGCGAGCACAAGCCCAGCACTGCGGGCAGCCTGCCAGCCACTCGGTCAGGGGTGAGCGCCAGGCTCCCAGCTGAGCCCCAGCTCTTCACTGCAAGGATACAGGGCTCCTCACTTCCTGGCCAAACAGTCCTGGCCTGGTGCTGGGCACCGATTAAGGCCCAACTCTGGCCCCACTGAAGCCAGTGGGAGTTTTGCCAGTGGTTTGGCTAAGCGGGTGGCCTTAGAACTGCTACCCCTCCCTGGCCCGGAGGCGGCTGCATTTCAGTGGTGGGTGAAGGGATCCTGGGGAGCGGCCAGTTGGCCTGCAGGCAATGCCTGCCTTCCTGCTGTCCCTCCACACCTCCCAGAGAACCTGCTTTATCTGATGTGTTTTGGGGACATCAAAAACATCTGGATAAATGGGGCTTGGGGAGCAGCTGATAAGGTGCAGGGGACAGAGCCGAGATTCTGATAGGCAGGCGGCTGGATAACAGGCACCCACCTCCTTTCCCCCCTTATCAGCCATGTCTATTCTCTCCAGCCACAAACATGCCAGCTCCCCCACCCCCCTCCTATTTGCTCTCCATTTGTTTGATATTGTGCAATGCCTTCCCAGTAGAATCCCTTTGCCAAAGGGAGATTGCTCGGCCTGGGGCTGGGGCTTTGCAGCGCTGGGGCCCTTGGGGGAGCCATTCCCGCATCCAGGCCAGAGCCATGTCTCCGTAGCTGCCTGACAGGCGCATGGCTGCGCGCTATCGCCTTGCATCTGCCCCGAACACCGATCCATTCTTGTTAAGCCTTGCCGAGCGATGCTTCGCCGGAGTGTTGTGAGCTGATAACTCAGCCACGTTTGCAAAACAACTTTCCCCTTGTTTATTACATAATGAGCCATTGATTGTGGGTAATGTTGCATGCCCCACATGGCACAGGCGGCCTGGAGCTGGCGGCAGCCATGCTGGGATTGGTCCCTGGAGCCGCTGGAAGCTCCTGGTAAGACAACTTCACCTCTGAGTCTTGGCACTGTGGCTGTCACCGGGCTCCCTAGGGCAGCGGGTCCTGACACACCTTCCTCACCATGGCCTCTTTCATCTTCCCTATTCACAGCCAGCCCTGAAGTCAGACCATAACTTTTAATCACTGCATTAGCAGGACTCCAGCTCCCACCAAGCTGGTGCTGGCTTGACTTGGTCTGCCCCTGCTTGCATGCATTTGTAATCTCCCAATAATGACCTTCGGGGTGGCCCGCATGGAGCGCAAAGTGCTTTAACCCTACACCCCCCCAGGGCAACGGAGGGGTTAGCCCCACTGTACAGCTAACAGGGGAAACTGAGGCACAAAGTGGGGCCAGGATCACACAGAGAGTCAGGGTCACAATAAGGCATAGAACCCAGGAGTCCTGACGCCCAGGTGCCCCCCTCCCCTGAACCACTGACAGAGCCCTGATGTCCTGGTGGTGAGACCGGCAGGAATCGAAGCGGTGGGCAAAGGGAGTTGTGAGACGACCCCGTCACACCAGCCTTTGCCCAGCTCCCTGGGCCTCTGCCCCGGGAAAGAGCCAGACACACCAAGCCAGGATGGGCCCCTTCCCGCCTGAATGCACCTGGACACCTCATGCCTGGGACGAGGCACAGCCAGGCCCCCCCAGCACGGCCAGCGCTGGCACAAACAACGGGTGAGCTGAGGCCAGGCAGAGCCCGGCAGGTTCCCAGCAGCCCCTCCCCCGATTGCGCTGGGGCGACCTTCCCCCATGGCCAGCAGTAGCCTGGTGATAACTAGGATTTATGGCTGTGATTTCACTCCAAGGACATCACGCCATGCACGCTTGCTGGGGGGGGCGGGGGGAGCTGGGGATCCATGGGCCTCGTCATTTGCTCTGTGGGGGTAGGGGGGGTAGGATTCAGGGCTGGGGGTGGGGGGGACAAAGCCCCAAGTGAAGTGGGGATGGCCATATGGGGTGGGGGCTCAGGGCCTCATGGCGAGGCTCGTGCCCCATAGCAGGCGGATCAAGGGGGTGATGATATGGGCAGCCCCTGGCTTTCCAATACAGGAGAGGTTTGGGGTGCGCGGTGAGCTCCCCCCCACAAATCCAGAGGCCAGCAGTCTGGGTGCTGGCAGGGGGGAGGTGCCCCTCCCCGGTGCTGCCAGGGCAGAAGCAGCGCTGGGCAAAGCACATGAGCGGGACAGGGCTGGTTTGGGGTCACTGCTGCGCTGGGGGGCCCAGCCCGGCTGGGTGGGGGTGAGGGTGAGGTCAGTGCCAGGGCAGGGCAATGCCCGCTCGGGCATGACGCTCTCTTCACATGACTCTCCCTTCACACGCTAGGCGACGTGTGCAGGACAAAGGTGAGCATGCAAGGTGTAAATAGTGCGAGACATAAACACGACGTGTGGCGCACACAGTGGGCGGTGGCCAAGGGGCCCGGGCCTGCGCTTTGCAGGCTATTTATAGCTTATCAGGTAGAGCAGAGTGCCCAGGTGTGAGCTGGCCACTGCCAGCGGTGAGGTAACTGGGTCTGGGGGACATAGGGGGGCGTGGCGCGGGGGCTGTCCCAGCACCTAATTAGGGAGCAAAGGCCATGGCTGCTGCGTGCTCCGTGCAGCCAGGCAGGTAGATGAGATCCGGGGCTGGCACTACACGGGAGCCTGCGCAGGGGGCGGGCCCCGGGAGGCATGGGGCGGGCCCGGGGCGGGGGGGCAGTCTCCTTGACGTGCCAGAGATGTAACTGGCTGACTGGTGGCTTGGTGCCCGAGCTGCCCTACAGGCCTTGCTGCCAGCCTGGTACCAGCAGGGCCCTTGTGCAAAACATTCCTCATCCCCCACCCAGGGTTACAGGGCAGCAGGGTCCCAGCCCGGGTGGGTCTGTGGCTCCTTCCCCTCCCCCTCCCAACCAGAGAGGAACCTGGGACCAGCTTCCCAAGGCCCCCCACCCCCCAGCTCTTCCCTCAAGCTCTCTGGGTAAGGCGGGTTCCAGACAGGGGCTGCCCCTCCCCATGAGAGCGAGGTTAGGGCACGTGTGCATGGTGACATGGGGGCTCCGAGCTCCTCAGGGCCCCCCCGGGCCACTCCCAGGGCGCGCACCATTCAGGGAAGTGACTCGTTGGCATCCCTGGGCAGCCCCTGGTCTGGAAGGGCCTGCCCGGTCCATACCCAGCTCACACCCATACAGGGGGTGCTGTGCCACTGAATTCCTGGGGGCCACGGAGCCCAGCAGGGCCCTACGGCTGCAACCTGCTCTGGCGTCCCGAGTCCTGCAGCGCGCGTGGGGCTGCCCCAGGGCTGGGGGGCCCTGGGCCAGGCCAGGCTGGGGAAAGGAGCCAAGTTCCAGGCATGTTGCAAAAGGGATTTTGCAAGTGGAGCTGCTACTCCCCCCAGGGCCTGTAACTCAGCTCCCCCCACTCCCCAGCACCAAGGCAATCCCCCCCACACACACACACAAACTGCAAATCGCAGGCTTTTCCCCCTGGGAGGCCTCTCCACCGCGGGCCAGGTGGGGATAGGGAAGGGGAGCCCCATGCCAGCCAGGAGGAGAGTGGGACGGGCGGGAAGCAGAGAATGGCGGAGGCCGAGGGGCCAGCAGCAGGGAGAAGAGCGCTTGCCTCTCCTTTGTGAAATGACCCCCCTGGTTACGTCAGCAGCTCGCAGTCTGGCCCGTGGACGGACAGAGGGCTGCATGCCCAGCCTGGCTTTGTGGAACCTGCTCCTTTGACTCCGCTCCCGGGGGAAAACGGCTCTTCCCGCCCCTCAACAGGCTGCTCCCCCGCTGGGCACTGGGCAGCCCCCACTATAACTGAGCTCCCAGTGGCAGGGCTCCCCCCGACACGGGGCAGGGAGCAGCAGGGTTATCCCGCCTGTGGGGAGGCGGGCGCTTCTGGGCAGGGATGAAGGGCCTGCCCGGTCCATACCCACTGGAGCAACAGGGGCAGCAGCACCCCCAGTCCAATAGCAGCTATGGGGTGCGCCCCCCACGCCTAGGCCCCAGCAGCGCTCAGCACCTGCTCGCTGGAGGAGCCAGGGGTGGAAAAGAAGTTTGTGAGGTTCCAGGCCTGGCCAGCCCCGAGATGCAGAGACCCCTAATGGGGAATTGGGTTAGGCTAGTACGTAAAGGCGCAGACAACAAAGGCCTTGTACTTTAGGGCTGGCAAACGCGCCAGGCCTGACGCAGCACCGGCTGGCTGGGTGCAGGTTTTTACAGGCCACAGGGCCTGTGCCGGCTGCGCTGCCGAGCCAGGCCAGGAGGCTCAGGGCCATCAGGGTGGCCGTGTAGCCAGGCGTGAGTAAACACCACGCTCCCCAGCTGAGCCAGAGATAAACTCCATTCACCCTACGCAGCGCTGCTGGCTGGAGCATCCACCCGCAGGACCTGTCTGGCAGGTTTGCGTCTCCTCCCCACGCCCCAGACAAGCCTGGGCCGGCCCCACTGGGGCAGCTGCTGTGTGTGGGGAGCTATGGGGTGGCAGGCTCCAGAGAGCACCTCCCACGGGGCAGCACCGTGACAGCAGATGGGCACCCCTGTGCCCAAGATACCAGCTGTCCCTAGGATCAGGCCAGCGCCGCCCCAACACCCAGCCAGGCCCTGCCCTCCTGGCAGGCGCTGGTTGGAGGTAGCAATGGCTTTGTAGTCTCACATTGTGAATTTCCAGCCGCTGGAGCTGGGATCCTGGGACCGGATTCCTCTTCCCCCAGCTGCTGCTCTCAGCCCCGGCCCAACATCCCACCAGGGTCTGTCAGCCCGTGGAGGGGGCTGCAGGGGGCCCAGCATCCTGCCAGGTCTGTGTCAGCCAGCGGGGCCATGTGAGATTCCTCACACAAGGCTACGGTGTTACTAGGGCAGTGTTTTTCAACCACTGTTCCGCGGCACACTAGTGTGCCGCGAGATGTTGCCTGGTGTGCCGTGGGAAAAAAATATTAAACCATGCTTGAATGTCGGAACTGGTTACTAAAATTTTTGAATCCCACCACTGATGTTAAGGACTATAAATAGCTCAGAATATCAGCTTTGTGTTCAGCCAAACAGGCCCAGGTTGCGCACTGAATAAAGTATTTTATAATTTTTCATATTTCTGTTTACTTACTATTTCATAATAAAGTAATTATAAAATACTTTCTTTGTGTTTATTTGATTCCTATTCAAGAGAATTACTTTATATATAGTCAATATAGGCACAGAGTTAAATTTTTAAACATTTTCTAATGGTGGTGTGCCTCGTGATTTTTTTCATGAAACAAGTGTGCCTTTGCCCAAAAAAAGGTTGAAAAACACTGTACTAGGGAACAGTGTCAGGGGACACATTATCCACAGGACCCCCCCAGCCATCACCTCTCCCAGCAGGGAGTGCCGTAGGGGGCAGGGCAGGAGCACTGGGGGGGCTGACACGCTGGGGTTGGATTGAGCTTCCCAACAGAGGCCTTTGCAAACTAGGGAATCTGTTTCCTCCCTCCCCCCCCCCCCCCATACCCCCAGGAGCTGCTGTCCCTCGAATGCCCTGGCCCTGCACAGGGGAGGGTGTCAGAGCTGTGGGGCTGGCCAAGGCAGCTGTCTGGGAGCCCCTAGAGCTGCAGGTGGGAATGGGGGCCTGCACTGGGGGTCCAGGGCCCCTCCAGGCCTCATCTGCATTCAAGGGAGGAGTTTAAACAGGTTGAACCAAGCCGGTGCCAACAGCAGGGCCCAGGTGTGTAGGGCCTGGCCCAGTCCCCCTCCTGCCCAAGCCACTCTGAAGGGGAGATGTGGTGACAGCTCCCCCCTCCCGCCCTGTGCCAGCCCCACACACACTGGCAGGGCAAAGATCCGCTCCCTGCCTTCCCGTCCCTGCCCCCACCCACCCAGGGGGCAGGGAGCCCTGGCCAGGGTGAGCGACTTACTCCTAGGTCCCCGGGCAGCAGGGGGCCCTGTGCTAGCAGGAAAGTGGGGAAAAGCTGGGGCCTGAAGGGATGCTGCTGCCCAGAGGGCAGGGAGGAGCAGGATCCCCCCAGAGCCCGACCGACCCGCCCAGACGGAGTGGGTTCAGCGCGGGGGTGGCTGGCTGGGGAGTTGGGGATTCCCCATGGGACCCAGCCAGGGGTGCCAGGTACAGCGGCCATACAGCTGCGAGTCAGCACCTGGGCACCTCTGCCATGGGCACTGCCAGCACCAGGGCCCCAAGGAGCCACCTGGTGCATTCCCTCAAGCCCAGCTGGGCCGAGCCCCTCTGGGTTGGGGGAGCCACTTACCCAGCACCCCCGGGTGCCAGCTCTTATGCAGAGGGGACATCTCCCACCTGTGCCAGGCCTGGGGGTCACTGGAGGGGTTGGGTGAGGGAGAGCAGTGGTCCTGTGCAGGGACACGCAATCACACGCATGCTCATCTGCGTGACAACATATATGCTCATGCGCAGAGACAGACGAGTGGCCATACGCACGGACACACCCAGGCAGGGATGCTGAGACCCACTGAACCAAACCAACCCTGGATACGCTGGGAACCACTTCAAGCCAGGGATGCAGCCCCCCGGTTCCAGCCCCTCCGTACCCAGAGGCTAACCAGGGTTTGCCATGGGACTCCGCTGCCCCCTCCCCCTGCAGGGGGGCAGGTCCCAGGCTGGCTCTGCTCTTCTCCTCCTGCCAGCTCGCCAGGCTGGGGGGGGGGGGGCAGCACGCCCCCCAGGCGGGGCCCTGCTGGACTCAAAGGGCCTGGTTTGCCTTGGCCCCAGCGCCCCCGACTCTGCCGTTATCAGCCAGCCCCACCCACACCCGCATGGCACCCAGCCTGGCACCGGCCACAGCGGTCAAGGGAGCGCTGCCCCTGGGGACTGGGTGTCAGAGGCTGCTGTACCCTGGGACCAGCCAGCACCCCTGCTGCGCGTCAGGGTCTGGGGCAATGAGGATGGAGCAAGGACCCAATGGAGGTGCCACGGGTCACCTTCCCAGCCCCCACCCACGCCCTATGCCTCCCCCAGGGGGCTGCACCTCCCTACCTCACTCCCCCCTTGCCCCTTTACCTGGGGGGCCAGCCCCACCTTCCCTGCCCCCCAGCGTTACCTGAGGCTGGTGCTCCCGTGCTGGGCTCTGGGCCAGGAATCGCCAGGTCCCTGGTGACAGGAGACCCTGGGTGCTTGGTTGTAAATGCCCTGCCCCAACCCCACTCTCCCCCTGAGCCAGCCCAGCCCCGGCCCACAGGAGTCCAAGGCAGCCCCCACTGGAGACACCCCCAGCCCCCCGCACCAGGCAGGAGCCAAGGGGGGCAGGGAGCTGGAGCAGGCACCTTCCCACCCCCCAAGGAGCAGAGCAGGTACCGGGCGGCTCAGTCACCTCCCGCTGCCAGCCAGCCCCAGGCGCCCGGCGCTGAGCGCGGGGGCATGAATGGCCCCTTTGTGCACAGACAAAGCAGGCGGGCAGCCCTTTGAGCTGCTGTTTGCACAGGGAGGGCCCTGCCCTGGACTGAACCCGCTCCCCCTGGCAGGGGCCAGGGAACGCAGCCAGCAAGAGCCCCCAGAGAGCCGGGGGGGGGGGGGGCGCGATAGCACCTCCTGGACCCATCCAGACCCTGGGGTGCCAGGGGCCAGACCTAGCGCTGAGCCCGCCAGCCTGGCAGAGGCACTGGGATGGCATGTGCACAGGGCTGTCATGCACAAGTGCGCCAGGGGAGCTGTAAAGGTGGGAGGGCCCAGCCGGGAAGGGGGGGGCGGGCCTGCCTTGGGACCAGGAAGTTGGCAGTGCTTGTCAAAGGCCTCTGCCAGCTGCGCCCGAGGGCACCTGACCCGGTGGCCCCAATCCAAGCAGCCCAGGGGTTGTTTTTTTTTAATCCTTTTATTTTTTATAGACTAAGAGCAGAATATGAAAATCACCAGCCAAAGCACTTGAAAAAAAGGGCGAGTTGCTTTTTTGTCCCCCAAAAAGTGTCTGTGCGTTTGCATAGGTTGGGTCTTCACAGAAGACGAGGAGAATCCAACACTTTCTGACTATGTACAGGCCGGTCCGGGGCCCGCGCTGTTGCCTACGGGCCTTATAGACAGATCTCTCTCGATAGCCGCTCTCTGTACAGGATGTATAGCTCTCTATATAGGTATGTACAGCCCCCAGGCCTGGGGAGCCCTGCCCCCCACAGCCCGCGCACTGGGGCTGGCGCTGCTCATCCATTGCAGGGTACATGGACCCGGCCAAGCGTCTGGAGGGAGCCCGCAGCCTGGGTATCCCGAACCACGGCCAGGGCCGGCTGGCACCACAGAGCCCCCGGCCCAGCCACGGGGAGCCACCGGGCGATGGGACGGCTCAGAGGGGCTGTGGGCACCGACGCCCCATGCATTTGCCATGGGGGCAGGAGGCAGCCAGGACGCGGTGGGGGCTGTGACACAGAGGCTCTCCACGCAGGATGCGCCACTCCCAGAAGGGCTGAGCTGAGTCCCCACAGGAGCCAGTCGCTGGAGTCCGGGGGCAGATCCCGTGCTCAGGTGAGTAAGGGGGGCAAACTCCCTCCTTGTCCTCACGCAGCAGCTCCCAGGGCAGGCTACATCCTCCGGTGCCCAGGCTGGCGTCTGCTGCCGCACCCCCCCATGGTGGGGGGGCTCAAGTGGGTCTCTGGCTGCAGCAGCGCAGAGAGCAGGGCCTCGCGGTTCCATGTCAGGGCGGTGGGGGGCCCGGCTTCCCCCCGGCTTGCCCCCTTCTGTCTTTTCCAAACAGCCGCTGACAGAGTCCCAGCGCCGGGGGCGGGGGCAGCTGCTGTGTGGAGCCAGAGCCAGGCCCAGGCCCCCCCCGGCCGGCCGACGCCAGGCTAGGAGGCCAAGAGCGACATTAGGAAAAACGCGGCGGCCACGGCCAGTGGCAAGTGTTCCCGCTTGGGGCTGGTGCCGCTGATGCTCTTCTCCAGTTTGGGGTTCTCGGGGTTAAAGTTATCTGGAGAGAGAGAGAGAGAGTGTGAGCGGGGGTGGCAGGGGCCACGCGGGATGGGGCAGAGTGTCGTCCGTCCCCCCCCCCCCCCCCGGGGCTGGCAGGATGCAGAGCCGAGCTCCACAGCATGGACGGGTTCCCACCGGGCCGGGACCCTACACGGGAGTTCAGGGGCATTTGTGCTGATCAGAGTGGTGGGGGAGGGGGGAGGGGGGTGTCTTTTGGCCATTCCAACCCCGGCCTCTCCCAGCAGGGGGCGCTGTGGGATGCAAGATGGAGCGGGGGGGGGGGGGAGAAAGAGTTCCTGGCTAGTCCGACCCAGGCCTCTCCCAGCAGGGGGCGCTGTGGGGGTGGGGCGGGAGTGCTGGCTGTGGGGGGCAGTGCCCCACGCTGTACTGCTGCGCTGGTGCCCTACACTCACCCAAGTCCTCAATCTTCACCTCGGGCCCCATGGTGAACTGCGGGAGGGTGGGCACCGACTTCTCCCCGGAGTGCGAGGCTGCAGGCAGGAGAGAAGAGTCACAGCCTAGGGGCCAACCCCCAGTGCCCTGCACTCATGAGCCAGGGGAGCCGCTGCCCCTGGGGCTGCCCCCACGCCCGATACCCCCTCCCAAGAGCCCCCGCTGGACACGGACACGCTGCCCCTTCACCTGCCCCCACCCCCCGGGCATTTGCACACGCATGTGCAAGGCTGTACTCACTGGAGGCGCAGCACACGAACACCTTCAACTTTAGACAGGCCCGGCGGTGATTGTGCTTCGGGGTTGCTGCAAGAGAATGAGGGAGCCCTGAGATCACACCTGCCCCCAGGGCCCTCCCCAGCCAGGGCAGGGGGCTGCTGCCCCTAGGGGGAGCCTGGCATGACTTTAGGGAGGCTGCTGGGGCACCATGGGGCCACACCGCAGCTGCAGATTCGCTCCCCCCCCCCCAGGGCCCTGCCCCGTCGCCCACCCCCTGGTGCCCTGGGGCTGCAGGCCGAGGCTGGGGAGGGAGCGCTGAATAAAATGCAGAACCCGTTGCTTTGCAGAGGCGGCTCCGGTCTTGCAGCTGCCCCGGGCTCGGTGCACAAGCCTGGCAGAGCTGAGCAAGGGGCATTTCTGCCCAGGGGATGGGGCTTCCCAGCCAACCCCCCTTCCCCGTGCAACGCCCCAGGCTGCTCCCTGCACCGCCTCCTGGGGTGGTGCAGGACCCCCCCCCCCCCCCCATCAGACCCCTCTTGGCTCCACTGGCCCCCCAGCACCGCCTGCTAGCCCCCCTTGGCCCCACTGGCCCCCCAGACTCCCACATACAGATGTAGTAGTACTCGTGGCCGGCGTGGAACTCGTAGCCCAGCGAGAAGGCGCTGTACCGCTGGAACTTCTCCGAGAACTTGATGGGGCTGTGGGGCGCATGGGGCCGGTTGCATTCCCAGCGCTTGAAGCCCTGGCTCGTGTTGCAGGTGCGGTAGCCCTCGGCGTTCACCATGTAGAGCACGTACTGCTCCATCCTGTGCGCGGGCACCGAGTCGTTGTAGTGCGGGCAGTAGATGTCCAGGTAGTCGTTGACGTTCACCTGCACCGTGTAGCCCTCCCGGTGCAGGCTGGGGGGAGAGCAAGTGTCAGGGGGCAGGCAGGACCCACCCAGGGCCCCCACCCTGCCATGCAACCCCCCACCCAGGGCCCCTGGCCCAGCCCCACACCTGCAGGGAAGGGACTCACACCCATATCCCTGTGCTCAACACCCCGCCCCCCCCAGCCTGTACAAACCACCTCCGCACGGACAGACCTCAGACAGGGGGCAGGGACCCAGCTGTCAGGGCCTGGGCACAGGGCAGGGTGGAGAAGGGGGGGCCTGACGGGGAATATTTTCCCAGCTGCCACTAGAGGCAGCACCGATCCTCACATTCATGGAGTTGGGAACCCCCCCCCCACAGCAGCGGGGGGGGGGGGGCCCTCAGGCACCTGCCTGCCCCTGCAGACACCAGGCACTGAATCACAACCAGCATCAAAACCACCATGATCCGTCTGAGCAGCAACTCAGGAGAGGGGCTGCGGGTCGGGAGTGAGGGGCGCCGGCAGAGCTGTCGGGGGGAGCAGGGGCCTGGGGGTCGGAATCGAGGGGCACCTCCCTGCCCCCCTGCATGGGCTCTGACAGCCCAAGACCAAGGTCTCGGTAAGGCTCCCCCTGCACTAAAGCAGCTGCCAGGCAGCTCCCCCAGGTGAATCCACACACAGCCCCTCCATGCCCCCCCAGACCAGACCTACGGGGGCTGCCTCCGTGGTGCCCGCGCTGCGGCTAATGGGTCTTGGTGGGAGGTTGCCGCGGAGCAGAGATTAACGTGGCCCAGCACCACGTTCCAGGGTCACGGAGCGACGCTGGGCACCGGTGTCCCAGAACTGACCCCCTCCCCAATGCCGTGACCTCCCAGCGCCCGCCTCCACCAGCCAAGGCTCTATTTACCGACCCCCCCCCCCGACACGTCTAACGAGGGAACCAGCCTCTCCCAGAAGGAGGCGCTGGTGTGGGGACGGGATGGGAGCTCCAGTCCAGTCCACACCTGGCCTCTGCCATCAACACGGCCACCCCAAAGTCTGGTGTGGGCCGGATCCCCCCAAGCTCTCGCTGTGTGTGGGGCAGGGCCGGTGGCCTGCAGGGCCCAGAGCTGGCAACAGCCCCGTGCAGCCTGCCCTGGTCAGAGGCTCATGAGAGACACACCAGGGCCTGGGGTGGGGGGGGGGAAAACACGCAGCAGGGGCGGGAAGACGCTGGCAGTGGGCTGCCCTGAGCACCAGCAGCGACCCAGCCGCAAACGAGGGCCGTGGGTGGGCGTTTGCCACAGGGCAGAGCGATGGGCCACTCCTGCCAACCCCATGGCTGCACAGAGCTCTCCCCCCCCCCCCACGGGGCTCACAGCCCCACACCCCGCAGGAGCAGCTCCCCTCCCCCCCACAGCTCCTTCCTCAATAGCGCCCCCCACTGAGCATCCACCCCCCCTCGCCCGGGTCCCTTGTGTTTCTCAGACACAGGCTGCCACCTGCAGCCCCCCGGGTCACAGCAACCCCCCCACTGCACTCACCGCACAGGGCCGAACCCCCCCACCCCCCCGGGCGGCATGGCCGAGGAGGGAGTCCTGGCACCCCAGGGGTTCAGGAGAGGCAACGGGGCAGGCTGGGGGGAGCGATGGCACCTTCGAACTATGAGCTGATAGAGGGGGTGAGACGGGAGCCCCCCCCAAGCCACTGGCCCATCCAGCCCCAGCTCACAGCATCCCCCAATGACCCCCAGCAGGTCCCGCTGCCCCCTCCATTTACCCCGGAGCCCAGGCTATGGCTGACTCTGTTCCCAGCTCCCCAGTATTGGGGTGTCCATGGGACCATACAGGCCTGGTGCCTGGTGCTGTAGCCAGGAGACAAGCCTGGAGGGGCATTGCATCGCTGCTGAACAGAATCAAACTGAACAGAATGCAAAGCAGGGGACACAAAGGGATGTTAGCCCAACGGGCTACACCCCAGAGCTCTCCTGCCCAACCCCAGGGAGCTGGCGAGGAGTGGAGGGGGCCCCGGCTGCCAGCCCCCACTCTGGAGTGCAGCGCGGCACGGAGGAGGGGGGGTTCCCGGCCCTGCCACACGCCAAGGCTCAGAGAAAGGATTTTTCACCCTGTTCCAGCTAATCCCGTTACTGCGTTAATCCCGTAAAGGGTGGCCCTGCGGGAGCCTCATTTACATCGATTACGGCAGCAATCCCCTCAGATCCACTCAGGAGAGACTCCGGCGCTTCTAATCCGGGCCCGACTGAAACCCCGGCCTGGATAATCCTCCCAGCCGACACGCTGACCCGCCGCTCCTGCGCTCCGCTGGGAACAGGCAACGCGAGGTGCCAGCTCCACACACGGACCAGAGCCGCGGCTCTAGGCTCCCTGCTCCCAGCGCTGGGACCAGACAGGTGGAACCCCGGAGTCCGGGCAGGAGCCTGGGAACTCAGCCAATGGGCCTACACCATGGCCCTGACCGTCCTGGGGCCCATCTGGGGACACCGGAATGTTTGCTGCTGGCCTCCCCCTGTCCCAGCCCCCACCCGATCAATCCCATCCCACTCTGTCCCAGCTGCGTCCAAGTCCCAAACAGAGCCGGGCCGTGCAATGGAATTTCAAACCCACCCGTCCTGGCCCCACATCTCTATGACAGGCACTGACCCCCCAACACACGGCAATCTGCTCCTCCAGGCTGGCGCATGCCTGGGCACCACCCGGCCCAGCTGAATAGGGCCTGCCGGAAATGGGGCAAGAAGGTTAGAGGGGACTGAGTCCACAAAGCCCTGCTCCAGGGCTTGGATCGCTGGCGAGGCTTCCTGGCCAGGCTAGGAGATGCTGGCACAACCCCCACGCACTCTCCTTCGCGTCCCGCCCTGGCCATGCCCCCTGGTACCGCCAGAATTGTGTCTTATCCCACCCGGCCCCAGCCCCCTCCTAGCTCGTGGGGACTCTGACCATCGGCCCAAGCCGGTGTCTAGCTCAGCGCAGCTCCTGCGTTCTTCACCTCCCTCGCGCGGGATCCCTCCAGCCCCGGCTCGTATCACAGTGCCTCCCACTCTGTCTCCGTCGTCCTGCTAGCGAGGTGGCCGGAAAAGAACAGGAATATTCTGGGCAGTGCTGGGCCCAAGCCAGGGTGTCTGGCTGGCCGGCGTCTGGCCGTGTCCCTGCTCTGCACATGCGAACAGGGGGCCAGGCTAGCTTTTCCTGGGGGTGCTGCCAGGTGGGGTGCAGGAGGGGCAGGTCCAAGCCCTACCCTGGGTTCACCCACTGCGTCCCCCCTCCATTCCCTGCTCCCGCTGCTCCCCGGGTGCACTGAGCAGAGAAGAGTGGGACACCAGAGCTGTCAATCTGTCTGTGCTTGGCTCCCTGCAAGCCTCCCCCTCCACCCTCCTGCTTCGTCCCGGGAGCTGTAGTGCATCCCCCGCGGAGCCGTGGAGGGCCAGGGCTCCCCATTCCCCAACCTCCAGCTCCGCCTTGCCCTGCCCGGGGGACGGGGGTGCAGGGCTTTGCTCAGCCTGGGCGGCCAGAGCAGCAGACGTCCAGCCGTTCTCGCTTCACCCTCCTCCCGTGGGCGGCCCAGGCCTGCCATCTGCAGGCACAGGCTGGCTGCAGGCAGGGCACCGAGCCCAGCGGCACCCAGGGTTTCCATGCTTGTACCAGCCCCTGCGCCCCACTGGGGGATGGGGAGAACCTTCCACACAGCTCAGCCAGCGACAGAGACCTGGATACACGCCCTGGCAGCTCAAACAAAGGAGGCCGAACCTCCATACCCCATGCCCAGCTGGCACGGGGCAGCGGCTCCCAAACACCTCTTGTGCTCTTTCCTCTCTGCCCTCCCCCAGCAGAACCGCCCTGACCCCCTTGATCCCCAGGGCGAATGGAGCCAAGCTGCCCTGTTTCTCCCAGTAACCCGCCCTGCTGCCCTCTCCGGCACTTGCTGGCCCCGTACCACAGAGCCAGGGTCTGGCGCTCTGCAATGGATGTCAGGGCAGGTCCCCACCTCGAACCACCGGCTCACCCCCTCCCAGGGGCACCCAGGCCAAGCCCACCTGCAGCCCTTCTCCGTGCCCAGAAGGCCTGTCCCATCACAGAACGATGCATTAGGATTGGAAAAGGTGCCGAGAAGGGCCCCAACAACCATCAGGGGATGGAACAGCTTCTCTACGAGCAGAGATAAAATCTGGAACTGGTTCAGGTTGGAAAAGAGCCGACTAAGGGGGATATGACAGAGGGCTGTAAATCACGACTGGTGTGGGGAAAGCGAAGAGGGAAGTGTTATTTACCCCTTCACATAACACAAGAAACAGGGGTCAGCCAATGAAATTAACAGGCAGCAGGTTTAAAACACACAAGGAAGTACTTCACACAATGCACCTGTGGAACTCATTGCCAGGGGATGTTGTTCAGGCCAAAAGTACAATTGGGTTCAGAAAAGACTGGACAAGTTCCTGGAGGATAGGTTGGTCCATCAATGGTTGTTAGCCAGGACGGTCAAGGATGCACCCCCATGCTCTGGGTGTCCCTCAACTTGGGACTGGACGACAGGGGATGGATCACTGGATAACGCCCTGTTCTGTTCATTCCCTGGGAACCATCTGGCACCGGCTGCTGTCAGGGTTAGCTGGACCCAAGATGGCCGTTCTTACCTCCCTGAGCCCGTGAAGAGAGTCTCTCTGAGCAGCAATGCCAAGTGCCAAACGGATGGGTCCGTCCCCTGTACTCCCTGCCCGTCTCTGCCTCCCCGAATGCAGCGCGCTGGATGCTATGGAGTGGCCTAGCTGGGGACTGGGATACGACACTCCCAGACAGGCACCAGGCTGGATCCCCTCCCCCACCCTGGATCTCATGTGGGCCCCAAGCCACTACTGATGCAAGGGGGCGGATGGTGGACACTCCCCCAGCACAGGAGGCGTTAGGAGAACCCAGGAGTTGTGTGTGCTCAGCAGCAAGCCATGGCCCGTGGAAGCCAGATTCATGCCAACATTGCTGGACGGGTGCCCTGCCCCAGACATACCGGAGCTCCGGGGAGACACAGTGACCCAGTTTCCCCCCCCTCCAACTTCCCAAGCAACTGCCCCCCAATCATCGATCACCCGTCTCTCCTAGCGCCCATGGCAGCGCCTGGTTACCCTGGGTGCTCCCCTCCGGGGCTCAGGCAGACCCCCTCCCAGCAGATGAGGGCACAGAGGCAGGCAGCAGTTATCGGGGAGGGGGCCTGCAGGCGCTGGGGGGACCGGTGGGGCTTTGGCTCACCCTGTGCGACCCCATCTGGCCCAGTGGCAGGGGAGTCCCTAGTGAAGCAATAGGGACCAGGGGGCGGCTGGGCAGCAGGAGCAGGGCCTGGCCTGGTGAATGCCACACGGTGCAAAGATCCCACAGCCCCGCCAGTCCCCACCGAGCAAGGGCCCAAAGCCAGGCCTGGCGCTGATGGGTAATTCCTCCCACAGCGCCAGCGAGGTGACGCCCCAGCGTGGAGCCAGAGACCTTTCATGTGCTGCCTTTGATGTAGTGTGAAACGAGAAAAAGGCTCGTTATTAAAGAAACAGCCCTGAGAGAACCGTGTAATTAACTCCGCGTGGGACCCGGGGTGGCAGGCAGGAGCGCGCCAGCCCAACTGACCAGCCGGGGGTCCTGCTGGACCAGGCCCCTGGGCTGACACCACCCGGAGCCCCGCTCCCCCACCATCTCCCCTGCAGGCTTCACTGCATGTCTTGGCTGGTGGCCCCCAGGGCCCCTACCCGGGCCCAGCCGTGGAACAAGCCCCCAGGGCCCCACAGCCCAGGACGGAGCCACCGGGGGCAAGAGAACAGCCTCCATCTGCTCCAGGCCCTGCTCGGGCTGCCCGGCCTCTCCCCGCTCTGCCCTAGAGCTGGCCCCGACCCCCAGGAGAGCACCCCTCCCACAGGGGCCCATTAGAGCCAGCTCCTGATAAACAGCCTCGTTAAGGAGCCCCCACGCCAGCCCTGCAGGGAGGCCATGGTCCCTGGAGGGGGAGGGGGCATTTCCCAGCTGCCATCTGCCTCCAGCACCGGCTGCCGGGGTGGTGGGGCTGGTGTGCCACTGGCACCGTGCTGTGGTGCACCAGGGGCGAGGCCGGGTGGCTTCCAAGGGCCCCTCCCCGGGGGCAAGCCCCTCGCAGAGCTGGGGGAGTCCGCAGGCGTTCAATGGGGCAGCAAGGGTGAGAGCGCCTGTACCCGATGGAGGCACTGGGAGCTCCCACAGCACCCCCTGCTGGGAGGGGCTGGGATAGCCGGGATCTCCCCCTGCAGCCAGCACTCCCCCCTCCCCCCACAGCGCCCCCTGCTGGGAGTGGCTGGGGTCGGCGGATCTCCCCCTGCAGCCAGCACACCCCCCCCGTTCCACACAGCACCCCCTGCTGGGAGTGGCTGGGGTCAGCGGATCTCCCCCTGCAGCCAGCACCCCCCCCCGTTCCACACAGCACCCCCTGCTGGGAGGGGCTGGGGTAGCCGGGATCTCCCCCTGCAGCTACCACTCCCCCCCGCTCCCCACAGCGCCCCCTGCTGGGAGGGGCTGGGGTAAGCGGATCTCCCCCTGCAGCCAGCACTCCCCCCCCCACAGCGCCCCCTGCTGGGAGGGGCTGGGGTAGGCGGATCTCCCCCTGCAGCCAGCACTCCCCCCCCGCTCCCCACAGCGACCCCTGCTGGGAGGGGCTGGCATAGCCGGGATCTCCCCCTGCAGCCAGCACTCCCCCCTCCCCCCACAGCGACCCCTGCTGGGAGGGGCTGGCATAGCCGGGATCTCCCCCTGCAGCCAGCACTCCCCCCGCTCGCTCCCCACAGCGCCCCCTGCTGGGTGGGGCTGGGGTAGCCGGATCTCCCCCTGCAGCCAGCACCCCCCCCCCCATTGCCCACAGTGCCCCCTGCTGGGAGGGGCTGGCATAGCCGGGATCTCCCCCTGCAGCTACCACTCCCACTCCCCCCACAGCGCCCCCTGCTGGGTGGGGCTGGGGTAGCCGGATCTCCCCCTGCAGCCAGCACCCCCCCCCCGTTGCCCACAGTGCCCCCTGCTGGGAGGGGCTGGCATAGCCGGGATCTCCCCCTGCAGCCAGGGTTCCTGCCCCATGTTCTAGGTCAGTGTTTTGGCCCTGAGAGGCTCACACTAAGCTGCTGCTGCTGCTGCTGCTGGGGGCCTGGGCCAGGGCTCACGTCACGCTCCCGCCAGCACCCGGCCCAGGCAAGCTCATGAGCCGACCAGCGGCCCAAATTCAGTGATGCATCCTGGGCACGTTGCACAGATGCTGAGAAGAAGCTGCTGTGGCTCCCCAGCCACCGTCTGCCCCCATTAACCTGGCAGCCCCAGCAGGGCTCCGCACCCAGCAGCCGACTCCACAGCCCCACGTCCCTGGACCCACCGGGGGACTCTCCCCCCTCCCTCCTGCACAGGTCCATCTCCCCACGCCCTGAGCCCCAGAGGCGAGTGGGCAGGAATCCGGAATGAACAGGCCACTTCCCACCACGGCTCACGCTGCACTGAGTCCCGGCTCCCTATTTGCCCTCCCGGCTTTGCACCCACAGCACGACCAGGGAGCGCCTGGGACAGATACACTCAGCAAGAGCCCGGCCCAGCCCTGGCACCCAAGGGCACACGGGCCCGGGGTGCCCCAATCCGAGAAGGCAACATCCACAGGCTCCGCTTTCAGCCCCGTCCTGCTCCAGCTCCTGGCGGGGAAGGGGTGCCCCGGCCCCTTCCCACACAGGACCCCCCACCCTGGGGGCAGGCAGTCCCAAACGCTGCACAAACCGCGGCTGCCGTTCCAGGGCCTGCCCCCCAGGCCATGATCGACCTTGGCCGACAGTCTCCAGGACACCCCGGCTGCAGGCAGCGCGTGGCTCCCGAAGGGTTAAGCGCAGGAGCGGAATGGGCTGCATCACTTCTGCACGGCTGCGTTTCTGGAACAGAGCATTGCAAGGCAGTGGCACCTTCCGGCCTCCTGTCGGAGCCGGGCAGATGGATTCCCCCGGTGGACCCTTCCTGAGCACAGCCTGGGCCCGGCGCCGACAGCACACTGGCTACCTGGCAAGCCACAGCCTGGCGGCTGCTCTGCTCCCATCTGTGCAATAAACGCGGGCGGACGGCTACACGCTGGCGAACGCATGGTGCAGTGCAGCGCTCCCAGCAGCCGGGCCACCCCGACCGGGCCAGCACCACGCACCCGGCTGGTCCTGGCATGTCACCCAGGGGACAGCTACTCTCTGAAGCCAAGGAGCAGTGGCACAGCCAGGAGGGGGCCTGGGTGGCGCAGGGAGCGCTCATTTCCCTGGGGCCAGGACACCCCGGCACCCCCCTCCTGCAAGGTCCAGATCAGGCCCCTTGGAGACCCCGGGCGACCCCTCCCCAGCCAGGCAGCCCCTTTGTCTGGCTCCGGAAGCTGGGCCCTGTCGGTGCAGCCAGGGCTCATCGATTGGCCGGGGAACAAAAAAGCGCCACTGATTTACGTGCCCCTTTCAGCCATGTCCTGCGGCAGCCAGAGGCAAAGCCGCATTGACCGGCGGGGTCAGGTGAAGCCGGCAGCACAGACCCGCTGCCAGACAGACACCGAGCACCGGGGAGTACAGCCCAGACGGTCGCCAGCAGCCCCCCAGACACCCCTCCAGCCACACACGCGCACACAGTGCTTCAGACACGGTGTGCATGCAACACGCGTTGTCACCGCAGAGCCGTGCACACGCCGAGCCCCCCCGCAAGCACACGGACACGCTCCTGGCCCATCTGCAAGTCACACACAGCGTGCAGCACCAACACGCACCGCACATGCACCCCGTGAACGGCCACACCCTCTCCCCCCACATCCCAGGCTTCCCTGACACTTGGCCGAGGGGCTGGGGCTGGAGGGTCAAGGCTGAGGGTGAAGAGAGCAGTGCCACCCACCCACAGTGCCTGGGCCCAGCTCCCCAGAGCCCACCGGCTCCCCCAGCTCCCTGTGCCTTCATCCCCGCGGCCCCACAATCCTTTTAATCTCTGGTAAAGCCCAAACCTTCCCAGCTTTGCTAACAAGATCAATGAGCTTTTTAATTGGGTTTTAATTAAACGATCAATCCACAAGCAGCGACTCAATTACTGGCCCGGACAGGAGCAAGCGGATTCACCCCGGCCCCGCACACCCCCTTGCAACCCACCCCTTGTCCATGGCACCCTGGAACTGCACGTCCCCTTGTAACCTGCCCCATGCCCCCGGCACCCTGGCACCACACGTCCCCTCGTAACCCGCCCCTTGTCCATGGCACCCTGTGCCCCCTCACATGCCCCTGCCACCACATGGCCCCTTTGCAACCCACCCCGTGCCTACAGCACCCTGGCACCGCAGGCCCCCTAGCAACCTGCCCCATGCCCATGGGCTCCTGCACCATGTACCCCCTTTGCAATCTGCCCCCATGGCACCCTGGCACCATGTGCCCCATGCTTATGGCACCCTGGCACTGTGCACCCCCTCACAGCCTGCCCCATGCCCACTGCACCCTGCCACTGCTCACACGGGGCAAGGACATCCCACGCCAGTCCCCTCCCCACCAGCCCCAAGCATAGGCTGCCCCCAACCCCAGGGGTCCTCAGCCTGCAGCCTGGCCTGGTCTCGGACCCCACCCCCTGCCATGCAGCAGCACCCTCCTCCCCACACCAAGCCCTGCAAACATGCCGTGACTCACTGGGCACTTTCGGTGAACACCCTGAACCCCACGGGCACCAGCTCCTCCCGCAGCCTGGCACCCAGCACACCCCACTCCCGCCCGCCAGGCCAGGCGCTGCTGGAGCAGCCAGGGCACCAGGGCCCCTGGAGCCGGCCACGGGAGGGAGCACTCAGGCTGCCACAGGAAGGGATCTGTGCCCCACAGGGATGTCAGCGTACAGTGGCTCAGAGCTGCCCACCTGGCCAAGCACCGTTCAGTCCCCTCCGAGCGGCGGGAGCCCGGGGAGGGAAAGGAGCCTGGCTCCATGTTGGAGTTGCCCTGAGTCAAGGACCGAGCCACACCCACCGTGCGTGGGATCCCAGGGATGGGCCGCGCAGCCAGGCCGGGCGAGGTAATTACAGGCTGTAACGTGGAAAACATCACCCTCCCCTGCCTGGGGCTGCACAGCAGCGCCCCACAGCCCCCCACCCCCCCCGCTGGAGCGTGCCCCATAGCCCTCCCCTGCCCCGCTGGAGCGCACCCCACAGCCAGTGCCCCCCCTCCCCCTCCGCTGGAGCGTGCCCCATAGCCCTCCCCTGCCTCGCTGGAGCGTGCCCCACAGCCCCCCTGCCCTGCTGGAGCGTGCCCCACAGCTAGTGCCCCACAGCCTCCCCTCCCCCGCTGGAGCACCCCCCACAGGACCTGCTGCTGGGAACACCCACCCCAGAGCCAAGAGACTGCTCCCCAGCAGACCCTCTCCTCACAGCTCCCCCCACAGCCAGCACCCCCACCCAACTCCCCACAGTGCCCCCCACTGGGAAAGGCCAACCCTGGAGTAGCCAGGAGCTCCCCCCACAGCTGTCCCCACCCGCCTCGGTGCTGCACAGGGCAGTGATCTGTGGGGCTGGGCCTGGAGTACAGGGCAGACCGGTGCCCAGGAAGGGGCAGAGGGTCTCTCACTCCAGCCAGGGGGTGCGGCAGCCCCCTGGCACCCCTAGTTCCCCCCTAGGACCCCAGGGGTCACTGTGATGCAGGGCACACGGCCAGCCACTGTGCCGGTAACCCTGGCTGCCTGCCCACGCCCCTCCACTGGGAAGGGATCCGCTTGTTGGCCCTTCCCCGGCTCGAGAGCCAGCCCTCCACCGCTGGACAGTCTCCAGGCTGTCTGCTGGGGGCTCGCACCAGAGCCTCTGCCCGGAGGATGCTTTGCACCTTCCTTGGACCCCGGATCCCACGCCCCTCTCCAAGCTGGGGATAGAACCCAGGAGTCCTGGCTCCTGAGTCACTGGTCTGACCCACGAGCTCCACTTCCAATTAGAGGAGCCCCCCTGCCCCCCCCAGTGGGCACAGCGCTGCCAGGGGGCTAGCGGAGAGAGCAGCCCCCTGCCACCCCCAGCGCACAGAGAGGCTGCTGCTCTCAAGGGCTCTCTCTGGGTCTCCCTCGTTCGCTCCCGCTGCCTTCAGCGCAGAACCAGCCAGAGACGAGCTGCCTTGAACAGCTGCTGGGGGGCTGCACACGAGGCCCAAGCCCCCCCCACCCTGGGGGGCTCCACGACCAGCCCCCCGCTCAGCTCAAGCCACCAGACACTTGGATGCCCAGGGTCACTGGGCTCCCCCCACCCCCCTCCCCGTGTCTGCCCCCCAAGCCCTGCACCTGTCCTTGTCCCGCCCCTCGGCACAGCGCAGCTAGATCCCCACCCCCCCGTTCTCAGGCTGGGCCACGGGATGGTGGGATCGACACTCACCACACAGGGCGACCTGCCGGCCTCCCCCCACGCGCCCCCGGCACCCAGGGTGTCTGCCCAGAGCACCATGCAGACGTGGGAGGGGAGGGGTCGCTGCAGGGCTACGGACGGCCCAGACTGACAGACAGGGGCAGGAGGGGCTCCACGCAGCTGGTGGGGGGGGAAGCTCCAGGGACCCCGCTGCACAGGGAGATGGGACAGTCCCTGGCTGCACCAGGCCTCCCTCGGGTGGCCGTTCGGGGTGAGCTTGGTTCCCCTCCCCCCCCGACAGGGGGTGAAATGATGGAAATATTGGGGGTGCAGACGGGCTGCCCAATGACACCCCGAGCCCTGCCTGTGGGGCGGATGCAGCCACGTCTGGCAGCCCAGATGAGAAGAGGGGAGCCCAAAGAACAGCTCTCAGGAGCACCAGCACCCTGGAGCAAAGGGGCCCCCAGCCCTGCACAGCACCCGCTCCAGGGCACTGCCTTGGCCGCAGGCTGCCTGTGCCCCCACGGCAGGGCAGGGGCGGGGCTGGCAGAGCCCCACAGCAAACCCCCCCAAGCAAGCATGGGACAGGCAGGGGCTGCAGCCAGGGGAGGAGAGGGGAGGGGCATGTCCCAATGGCTGCTGGGGCAGGAGCCAGGGGACGTGAGAGAGACAGCGACTCGGCTGACCCAGACGCACCCGTGGGGCCGGGGGAAGCCGCTTGGCTCAGGACGTGCCATGTACTCCTAGCTAGGGCAGCCCCCCAGCCCGCTGGGGCAGTGCCCCCTCCCCCTTCTCCTGGCAGCACGGCTTGTCCCCTTCCCGGAACCCCACAGGCCCGCCCCCAACGGCCACCTTTGCCCCCTCGCCCTGCCTATGACAGCACCACACCCAGCTCCCACACACCTGTACACGACAGACCTGCGGCAGGGAGGGGGAGGCCGACAGACGGGCCCAGTGGCCTGGGGCCCTCGACAAGAAAACGGGGCACGTTCGGCCGGGAGGGTGGGGAGTGAGAGCAGCCTGCAGATCTGGGAAGGGCTGTTACAACGAGGAGCTAGGACACACCAGGGAGGTGCTGACCCGCAGCTGGGGAGATGCAGGGCAGGCATCCGGCGCGAAGGCGAATTACACTCTGGAGCAGGGAGGCTGGGGGACCACCACCACCCCCCCCCAGACAAAGCCCTGCCAGGGATGCTCCAGGTTTCCGTGGCCCTGCTCAGCACCGGGGGCCACACTCGATGGCCACACCCTTATGTGCCAGAGCCCGGCATCCCCCCCATCCCAACCCCTGGGAACCCACTCCCCCATCTCAGCCCCCGCCCACGGCGCTGGGGTTCCTGTCCCCTGAGAGATGCCTCCCCTGGCCCAGCCCCCCAGTGGCTGGAATCCCCCCACCCCAATATTTGTGTCTAGCATGGGCTACCCCCCTCGGCTGGCTGGGGCTCGGCTCCTTTAGCCCCCAGGGGCTGCCGCTGCGCTCTCCAGTTCATCCAGCTCCATCTGGTGCCAGTCGCCCACCCAGGGCCTGGGGAGGGGGTCTGCTCCCTGCACTGGGATCGAGCCCCCCACGGTCAGGCCGCTCGCAGGGTTCAGCTGCGTTTATCCCCCGCCTGGCCCTGGCCACTGCCCCTGGGAGCATACACCTGCCTCGGCCAGAGACGGAGCCCCCAGACAGCCGCACCCCTCTCCCCACGTACACCGCACCCAGGCAGAGCTGGGTCCGACCCAGCCACTCCACGACGCGCAGCTCTTCCCCCATTGTCCGCACCAGGGACCCCAGAAACGCTGCAAAAGGAGGAGCCCCCAGGAGCCAACTCCACCCCCCATGAGGGGTTCAACCCCCAGCAGAGTCAACAGGGCAGGAACCTGCGTCTGCGAGGCCCGGGCTGGCATGATGGCCGGAGGGTGGGGGTGCAGCCCATATTCTCCCCCCCCCCGCGAGGCCGCCCCTCCACACAAGCGGCCCCAAAGCTTCCAGGCTCGTTCTGCGCTGCAGTCACAGCCACGCCTGCCCAGCACTGCGCCAGCCACGCACAGGCCTCTGCCTGGGGAGGGTGGGGGACAGACAAGCCAAACCCACCTGCCCAGGCAGGGAGATGACAGGCAGCAAATCCAAGCACCAGCTGGGGCAACGCAGGCGGAGAGACCAAACGCCCGGCCCAGTTGGGCCAGGGGTGAGATGCAAGCAGAGAACCCCCCCACCCCAAGCAGAGCACGTGACGGAACGTGCTGCGCCCCCCTCCCCCAATTCCTGGGCACAGGTGGCAGAGGCTGGGGTCTGCCATCCCAGCGCCCCTCAGCCCCTGTCGTGGGGTCCCCAGCATTGTTCGTTAAGGGTCTGGGGCGGTTGGGGGGAGGTGCAGTGAGGAGTTACCCCCTCCCTCTTGGGGGCTCTGAGGGGTGGGTCCTTGAGATGGGACCGGGCAGAGCAGAGAGCGCCCTGCCCGGGAGCAGCTGGATCCTGGAGTGGTCACTCCTGGGCCTGGAGCAGCAGGCGCCCAGCCGGTGCAAGGGCAATCCGTTCTGCTCCGAGTGGGCGTGGTCAGGGCCCGAAGGGAGCGGCTGATGCCCCGGGGGCCTGTGATGCTGGTGGGGATGGGGCCAGGGCAGGGCACTGGATGCTGGAGCGGATAACCCCCTCATGCCCCTGTGGAGGGAGAGACACCAGCCTGGGGGGCAGGGGGAGGAGCAGAGGGAGTAACACCCCCCCCCAAGGGGACACACAAACACAGCTGCTGCTAGCCTGGAGCGCCAGGAGCCTCAGGATGGGGCGAGTGCTGGATTCGGGGAGTCACACCCCCAGCTCACCCCCTCGGCAATCCGGGACGCAGGAGCCGCAGCAGCCCTGGCGCACCAGGACCAAGGGGCTGGAAGGATTAGCAGGGCACCAGCTGCAGCTGGCACTCTCCCCCGGAAGGAGGAGCTCGCAGGCCCCCCCAGGAGCTGATCCCACTGGGGGTGCCAGGATTCGTGCCCCGCAGCCCAGGGAGCCGAACGCCCCCCGTCATTTCTCTCTAATCCTGATGCTTTGCCGCACGGTTGTGAGCGAGTCCGACCTGCCGCACTGCCTGGCCATAAATATCAGCGCTTCAGCGCGCCCAGGAACGGGACTGCCGCAGCCACCCCTGCTGGGAGCCGGCTCCCGTCGCGCCCCACGCTGGGCCCTATGGGGTGCAGGCTCACCTTGGGGTTCCTCCCTCCCCTCTCCCCTGGGGCTCGGAGGGGCGGAAGGGCCAGCGCGGTCTCTCCTGGCAGGCATTTTATCACCGAGGTGGACAGCCCAGATCCCTCCAGCCCGGGCGGCTCACGGGTGGGGAGAACCCCACGGGCACAGCCCCAGCGAGGATGCACCAGGCAGAGCCTGTCACACCAGCGCTGACAAGGGCGTGACAAGGGAACTTCCAGGGACACCGGACGGGCAGAGCTAGGAGCCCTGGGGCTGGGTCACCGGGGCCTGGCTAAGGGAGGGGCGAGCGGGAAGGTCCCTGTGAAAGGCGCCCGTGCCGGGGTGAGCCAGCCACTTCGCCATTGTGCTGCTCCTCGGCTCCGCACGTCTCACACACACGCGCAATTTATGGGGCCTGCGCTTCCGCCTCACGACACAATCTAAATGGGAAGGGAAGGCGCTACCCGGGGAACGCTCCCTCCTCGGACAAAGAGACACGGAGAGCAGGGGAGTGCCAGACAGACGGGGGGGGGGCACCCCCCCAGAACCGGCACAGCACAGAGATGCTCCGGCTGGACCCGGAGCCCTCCCCCGTTCATTGTCGAGTCCCCCTGCAAACGGAACCGGGGAGGTGGAGGCTGCGTTTTGCTAAGCGACAGTGTCCCCCCAGTGCAGAGCAAGTGGGCTGTGTTTGTGCAAACCCTCCCTTCCCCAGGCCAGGCCGGTGGGACACCCCCATACGCCCAGCCAGCCTGTGCCCATTTCACGCTTCCGTCAAAGCCCATGCGGCGCTGCGCTGCCCATCCCTGCACCACTGGGGCCTGGACTAGCCACTGGCTCTGCCATGGCAGTGCGGTGACCTGGGCTTTCCTGGTTGCAACCCGCCAGCCCAGAGCGACGGAGTGAACAACGCAGGGGGGGTTGCTTCGCTCCCAGCCATCGATCGGCTGGGCTCCCTGCAGCTCTGCTCACAGCGGCTCCGAACACGCCAGCAATCGTCAGATCTTCACTTACAAATCCTATTGACTGGTCTGAAGCGCTGGCTTTGTGACCCCTCCAGCCAACCGGGCCGCCTGCGCCCTGCCCCACAGAGCCGCAGGACAGGGCAGCTGGGCTCCAGGAGTCCAGAGCCTAAAGTGACCTGTGCAGGGCAGAGGGAGGCAGCAGCTGAGAGTGGGGGTGGCCCCCCAGCCTGCCCAGGCCCCATTCTATCAGCCCATATCTGCAGACAGCTCGCTCCCAGGGTCTTGCCCGCATTGCCTCGCCTATGCTGCCGGGGGGCCACGCCAGCAGCCCCGTGGGGGCCAGGAGCCCTCCAGTGCCCTGCCCGGCCTGCAGGGCAAACAGCCAGTGGGCACCGCAGCCCCTTCCCCTGCCAGCCTCCCATGCCGCCTGCAGCCAGTGGGTGTCGCCCCCCGCGCCCGCCCCAGACAGTCAGGGAGCGAGACGCTGTCTGTCTGTGCGCACCGGGGGGCAGACGGACGGACACACGGGCGCAGTTGCCCCCCCCAGGCAGGCATGGGCTGGCGCATGGCTTTGACTCACCCGGCTCCTGCGGAATCCATGCAGCCCAGCCTCCCGGGGCATGTTCAGACAGGGCCATCCACACTACGTGGGGCTCAGTGACAGGCCAGCCCAGGGGACCCCCGCGCCCTGGGCTCTCTCCCAGCACCCCCCCCCGGCCGCCCAGGGGACCCCCGCGCCCTGGGCTCTCTCCCAGCACCACCCCCCCCCGGCCACCCAGGGGACCCCTGCGCCCTGGGCTCTCTCCCAGCGTCCCCCCCCGGCCGCCCAGGGGACCCCCGCGCCCTGGGCTCTCTCCCAGCACCCCTCCCGGCCGCCCAGGGGACCCCCGCGCCCTGGGCTCTCTCCCAGCACCCCCCCCCCCGGCCGCCTAGGGGACCCCCGCGCTCTGGGCTCTCTCCCAGCCCCCCCCCCGCCAGCCCAGTGGACCCCCCCGCCCTGGGCTCTCTCCCAGCCCCCCCCCCCGCCAGTCCAGTGGACCCCCGCGCCCTGGGGTCTCTCCCAGCACACACACCCCCGGCCGCCCAGGGGACCCCCACGCCCTGGGCTCTCTCCCAGCACCCCCCCCCGGCCGCCTAGGGGACCCCCGCGCTCTGGGCTCTCTCCCAGCCCCCCCCCCGCCAGCCCAGTGGACCCCCCCGCCCTGGGCTCTCTCCCAGCGCCCCCCCCCCCCCCGCCCAGTGGAACGGCTCGGGACAGGTCCACCCAACAGGGCCGGAGCCAGCGAGTCCAGCCCCAGCTCACCCCTGGGAAGCGAGACCGTTTGGTGACCGCCCGCCCCGACCCAGACACCGCCCAGGCAACAGACCCTGCGGATGCTCCGGGCCCCCTGGCACCAGCTCCCCAGGCACCTTCCGCTTACAATAAACACCCCCCGCCCCGCCCCGCTCGCGCAACGCCTAAACCCACGGGCGCCAACGGGGCCCCTCCACCCGCCCGCGGGGGGCGCCCCAGAACAGCCCCGGCTCCCCCCACGGCCCTGCCCGGAGAGTCCAGCCCCTGCAATGGGCAGAACGCCGCGGGCCGGGGGGGGGACACGCGCCATAGCCTCGGGGGGGCCCTTGTGCACCGTGCCCGGCGCTGCGGGGCCGCCCCCTGCCTCTCCGCGCACAGCCCCCGGCCCCCGCCCTCACCACCCCGGGCTCCGGCCCCTCCATGGGGGGGGGGGCAGCATTAAGAGCAACGCGGGGAGGGGAGGCGGGGCAGGGGCCAGCCAGGGACAGGGGGCGGCCCGGGACCCCCCGACCCGCACGGAGGAGCCGCTTCCTCCCAGCCCGACGGGTCCCCCCCACTACACACAGCCTGCTACCAGCTCCACGGGGGGGGTCCTGGAGCCCCCCTGGCGCGCCCAAGCGCCGCTCCCCAGATGCGTGCGCCCCCCTCCGCAGTGTGTGGATCCCGGCCCCCCCATGCGCCCCCGGCCCGGCCCCGGACTCACTGCGCGTTGGAGCTGTTCCAGTGCACCGCGGTCCGGTTGCAGACGGTCCCCGCCGGCCCCTGGCTGAGGAGGAGCAGCGGGAGCAGCGGCAGGAGCGCGGGCAGCCGAGCAGCCATCCTGCCCCTGCAGCGGCGCTAAATCCCCGCGTCCTCCGCCGAGCCCAGCGCGACCCAGTGAATGGAACCGAGCCGGAGCCGCCAGCTCGCGAGCCCAGCGCCAAGCTCCGCCCCTGCGCGCTCCCGGGCCCGCCCCTTCCCTTCCCTGCGCGCTCCCGCGGCGCGTTCACAGGCCGGGGGGCGCGCGCGCGCTGCTCCGGGCCCAGCGCGGGGCGCCTTGTTCACGCAATTCTACCCTCCCCCCAGCCCTGAGGGCCTGGCTCAGCTTCCCCTCTGTGCCAGGGGGCCATGACCCGAGCCGGGCTGCCTATGGGGCCAGCTGCTGGGCATGCTGACAGCGCCCTCCTGGCCCCACACCCCAGGCTCTCTCTGAGCCCCCCCGCTCTGGGCCGTGGCGGAGAGCAGCTGATGGCCTGAGCACAAGCCTGGGAGCCAGGGCCCCGCTTCCCTGCTGTGCCACGGGTGACTCGTGCCTCAGTTTCTCCATCTGTAAAACAGGGATGCTCTCTGTTCTGCAGCAGGTCACAAGGATGCTCTGGGTTCTATTCTTATATACTGCTTTCCCCACATCCCACTGCGGCTCCCACAGGCGCTTTCCCCTGTGGGCCAGGAGAGAGGCATTTGTTTGTCTTCACACATTTCCCTCCTGGCCGGGTTTGGGCCCGATTCCACAACTGCTTCGTTTGCGACACTTTATTATTAATCGTCTGTCGTGCGGCACCTCCGAGGCTCCGGCGTGCTGGGCGCTGCAGGCAGAGGGGAGCCAGCCACTGTCCCTAGGAGCTAACCCTCCACCTGGACAGACAGACTGCGGGGTAGCGGCCCAGAGGGGGAAATGGTCACCCAGCAGATCAGTGGCAGAACCAGAACCCAGGTGTCCTGAGTCCCAGACCAGTTCCCTGTCCACTGGCTCAGGCCGCCTCTTTCCCCCGCTCCCTTGTCACAGGCTGCAAATCCCGGCTTCAAAAACTAAAACCAAGGGAATAAACCCCTTTGCTGCTGAAGGACCTAAGCCCAGCTCCGGCCGGCAAGCCCCAGGGTGGCTCCCTGGAATGCCGGGCACCGGAACTGGGAGAAGTAAACTTCAGCACTTTACTCCTCCGCTGCCCGGTTACGACACCTCCTTACAACAGGAAGGCTTCCTGGACCCGGGCCAGCGCTGGATTGGCAACTGACATGGCACAACCCTGGGGAGTGGTTGGCAGCTGAGGAGGCCAATGTGATTTCCCAGCACCCCAGAGCGTGCTGGGCCTGTTCGGGGGGGGGGGGGGGCTGCCCCACATTGCTCCCACAGTTCCCTGGCCTGGGCTGCCCAGCCCGAGACACTGCAAAGGGGCCTGGTTTTGTGCCGCGCTGGATGCCCGAGTCCGGGGCACGGCAGGGGCTCAGAGCCCTGAAAACCAGGCTGAGCAGATGCTGCATCCCCCTCCCCCAGTCTAATGGGGCCGCAGGCAAGCGAGGGAGTGGGGTGGCTGACTCCGCAGCATCGGACACAGTTAATCTGCGACGCTCTTCCTTCCGAATGCACCTGCCAGGCCTCTCGGACCCAGTTCCCAGCTCCGCCACCCTGTGAGTCCCTGCCTTTCTCCCAGCCTCAATTTCCCGCTCTGTGCCGCGGGTGGCCGGGAGGCTGCGCTGGGAGAGACGTACCCTCCTGCTGGTGCCATGGCCAGCAGTTCAGAGCCATGGCCACCTCTTCCTCCAGAAGCTGCGAGTCACGGCTCTGCCCCCAGCCCTCGGAGCCCCCAGCCCGTGAGCAGAGCAGGACGATGCCACCTCTGGCGTGGGGGGGGGGAGGTGCTGGCAGGAGCCCCCACCAGGAGGGGGGAGGCAGCTGGTGAAACAACAAGAAAGACCAAAAAAGCCTCTATTAATTATTCATCTGAAGAAGTGAAGTGAAGAAAATAGACCACGTGCAAGAGGCTCCCAATGGCCGTGGGGGGAGGGGGCAGGAGGAAGGCAAAGGGATGGGAGTGGGGAGCATGGGGCAGGGAGAGGGCGCAGAGAGGAGGGAAGGGGTGAGGCTGTCTGGGCTGCCCCAGCTGGGCCAGGCCCCCAGGGGTGCTGGACCATTCCTGCTCACGCTGGGCGGTGAGGGACGGTGCCCAGCCCAGGAGCGCCACCTACCACCACAGGGCCTGGGTCAGGGGAGGAACAGCTGCAAGGCCCCCTGTAGGGGGGGCCGGCTCCCATCTGGCCCCAGGGCAGGGGGACTGGCTGGGGACATGGCACCTTTCCCAGCGGGGGTCGGGGGGACCTGGCTCCAGTCTGCCTGGAGGGTGGGGCTGCTGGCTGGCTGGGGGAGGGGGGGGCAGGAGGCCGGGCTGGTGCTTCGTTGAGAGCAGTGTGACAGTGGGAAGCTCCCAATGCCACCTCTCTCCAGGGGGTACCAGGAGGATCGGGATGGAGGGGCCCTCCCCCTGCACGCGCACACGGAACTGGAATGCTGAGAGTACGTCTACACGGCAAAGTAAGCCCCAGGGTCGCACTCAGGCTCAAGCCTGACCCCTTCCGTCTACACACAGATCATGCTAACCCAGGGCTAGACGCAGGGTCCCAGGGCCCCGGGGAGGAAGGTCTGAGCCAGAGTCAAGCTGGAACCCAGGGTTCAAGCCCTCTTGCTTTGCCATGAAGACGCAGCCCCACTACATTCCTGCTGCAAGAGTCCCCCCAAAGTATCCCACAATGCCACAGGCAACTTTCTTTGTCCTCTGGACAGTCGAGTTTTCTCACAAGGGGCTGGAGCAGACACATTTTGGGAGGGCGCTAGGAAGTCGGGGCGATGGGGGGCTGGATTCAGTCCCGCATAACACAATGCAGATGCTGGGGCCCCGGGTTGGAACCCAGGGTTCAACGACTCCTAACCTGGGTTACAAATGCGCGTAGATGCAGCGGGAGGGTCCCAGGACAGCCACCCGAGCCCAAAGGTTGATGCCACATGCGCCCCGTGAGCCCAAGGCAGCGGCCAGGACACGCATTGGAGACATCCCCTTAGTTAACAAACCCAGGGGCTGCTAACTTGAGTTCTACTAACCCTGGGCTTACGCTGCATAGCAGCCGTACCCGGAGACGCTTGGGCTGACAGCGGGACCGGGGCTGGCTCCAGGAACTCTCCATCCAGGGGTCTCTGCAGCGGAGTTATTGGGGCTCAGAACCACCACCCCAGGCCCTTCTGCCACCCAGCCGCAAAGCAGACTCAGTGGGAGCTGTGCTGATTGCTCCAGGATAGATGGAAACGCAGCAACATGCAGCCCCGACAAGGCAACTCACATGCTTAAGAACATAACAGCCACCCCGGGTCACAGCCACGGTCCAGCTAGCCCAGTGCCCTGTCTCCGGCAGTGGCCAGTGCCAGAGGCTGCAGAGGGAATGAACAGAACAGGGTTGTTATCGAGTGATCCATCCCCTGTCGTCCAGTCCCAGCTCTGGCAGTCAGGGGCTGGGAACTGTTGCGTGCGGTGTTTCCATGTAGAAACACCCCACACGTATGGCGACGTACATGCTTCCCCAAGGAAACGCCACAAACACCGAGCAACACACGCTCCCCCCTGGAACCTCCTGCATGGCGACACACATGGAAACGCCCCCACACTGCACCGCACGTGCCTCTGCACGGAGACACACAAACACGCCCGTCCGCACAGAAATCTCTCACTCTCCCGGCTCACACACACACAGACGCGCTCACACCTACACAGAGAGGCAGCCAGCAAAAGCACACCTACACCCAGAAACACACACACACACACAAGCTTGCACCCTCCCCACAGAGCAACACACAAACCAACCGCACACCACAACACGCGCACCCCTAGGCCTGGCCAACCACACATACACCCGCCGGCAGCAGGGCCTGCCCTGCCCCCTGCCCGCTGCCCAGTACCCCCCCCCCCCATCTCCCCCCGGCAGGCTGCAGATGGAGCTGGGCACTGCTTGGGTGGGTCCGTGCAGGTCGGGGCGGAGCGGCCAGCATCTAGTGGGGAGGGAGCCCGCCCGAGTGCCCATGTGTCTGGCCGCAGCGAGAGGGGGAGGCTGTTTGTCACTCGGCGCTGAGTCACTTCCCCACGTCTGTGGCAGGCGGCTCCCGTTCCCACGTGCAGGGAGGGTTTCCAGGCGCTGTCCCTGGCTCCCTCTCCTGGGCCTGTCACTGCGGGAGAGCTCCCAGCGCCAGCCCCTGGCTGGCCATGCCCTTGGGCCCTGCAGCCCCTGGGTTGGCCAGCCCTGGGGAGGAGCTGGGGCAGAGGGAAGGGGCTGCTGCCAGGGCCCCGTGGGGTTGGGGGTTTCACCATATGAGCCACAGGGCTTCCCCATCCCCGCTGGATGGTGACCTTGGATGCCCCTCTCCCCCGCCCTCCCTGATTGGAATGCGGCTCTCTGTCCTCCCCCCTCTGCCAGTCAGTGATGTGAGCGAACCTCTCCCCACTCCCGTGGCAGTGCTGCCCTTCGTCACTGGGCACCCCCCGCCCGCACACAGGGCAGGGCAGACGGCACTCGGGGTGGGGCTGGGCGAGACCCTGTGCTGGGGCTGCTGCGACCTGGGGCTTCCCCTCCCGCCTGCGGCCTGGAGCCGAGATCCTGCCGCCCGCCCCAGGAGGCCACATCTCCCAGGGGACAGAGCCCTGGGCCAGGGTCCTTAGAGTGGGCCTCAGCCCCTGGGGGCGGGGGAAGAGCAGCTGGCCCCACGGCTTCCTACTCAGCAGCCAATGGGGCAATTGGGGTCTGGGAATGGGGATGGAATCTGGCCCCTACGAGGCTGAGCGGGGAGAGAACTGGGCCTCCGCGGGCTGGCCACGGGGGGACCAAGGGCCGGGCCCAGGGGGGAATTAGGTCCCGATTGGACCCAGACCCCTTGGTGAGAACTGGCTGCTCCCGGGAGGGGCCCCTCGCCTGGATCCTGGCCCAGAGCGTGTCTCGTGGAGAGGGCAGCGTGGCCAAGCGCCACAGACATGGCCGCTGGGTCATGTCTGGACCCAGGATCCAAACCCGTGACCTGAGGATTCCCCGGCAGCAGGGCCCTCCCTCCGCGAGGCTGTGGGGGCGCCCGGGACGGCCCAGCCCGCTCCATCCTGATGGCTCCTGCACTCCCTAGGCCTCCCTGTTATTTTCTGGCTGGGTTTCACTCCCGCCTGGGGCAGCCTGGTCCCGGGGCCAGGCCGGGATCCCAGGGGCCCCCGCCAGCTGCTCCCCCCAGCCCCTCATTAGAGGCTGTTTCTCTGTGGTGTTCGCTCCCAAATTGGCCCCATGGGGAGCTGGGTTGCCGGGCGACCCAACAACCTGTGGGGCTTCTTGGCTCGCTGGAGCCTGCAGCATGGCCACGAGGCCCTGCCCTGCCCTCCCCATGCCGCACGGGGCCCCGCTCCTGCCTGCGCCAGGCCTGGCTCGCACCATCGTCCGTGTCAGGCAAGGCCAGGAACGAGCAGGGCCTGTGTGAGACCCGTCGTGGCCAGGGTGAGTCCCAGGTGGGAGCAGAGGGGCCAGCAGCCCTGGGCCCGGCTCAGCAGTCCCCTGTCATCCGCAGGGCCCCATGGGCCCCCCGCCTGGTAGATTCTCAGCTCTGGGCGTCGTGGGGTGGGAGGCGAGTCCCCTGCCAGAAGGCAGCGTGGCATTACCACAGTGGGGCCGGAGCCGTGGCACCTCCATGCTGGGATCCCCCCTCACACCTGGGAGATGCTGCCATACGGGGCCGGGGGAGGGAGCTGCCTTCTCCTGCCCTGGTTAATATTTAACCACAGCTTCCGGTGACAGAATGTTGCAACCGCAAAGCAGAGACAGCGTTCAATAAATCATCGCGCTGGTCCCTCCCGAGGAGCTGGGGGCTGACAGCGGAGCTGGCTGTGCAGCGATCAGCGGAGCAAGAGGGGATAAATAATTCATTAAATAAATAAACATGGAGCAAATGCGAGAGGAGAAGGTAGGAGTGTAACCAAGACCGGGCTCAGTAAATGAGGGCATGAAATATTCACCAGCCACGCCCACAAATCCCAGAACATGCTGAGCTCGGCCTTTCCAGCCTGCCAGGGCGTGTCGAGCAGGACACGGGGAAACATGCTAGTTACACACCAGGGAGGAGGGCGCTCCATGCAGGCTTGGACAGGGAGTCACACACTGACACAAGAGCATCACGTAAATAACATGTGCAGACATGTCAAGACAGGCCTGGCCACTCGCATGCAAGTAGACACAACACACGCAGACACTGAGGAGCAAGACTTGTGTGTGCAAATGTGCTGTCACACCAGCGACATGAAAACACACGCATGCAGGCATGCCCCAACATCCGTGCACGCTGCCATCCCACAGAAGGGCACGCATGCTGGCTGACATGCTCAGACACACGGCCCATCAACCGACATGAAAGCAGCACCGGCCTAGAGGCTGCAAGGAGCTACCCTGGGTGTGTCAGACCCCACGTCCCCCTCTTGGGGGGTGAGACCCCCCCCCCACCATGCTGTCAGACTGGGACCCAGAAGCCTTTTCCAACTGCACTGGCGCAGTGACAGCAGGACCAGGGAACCCAGCCATCACAGTGGGACCTGACCCCCACCGCCCCCGTCCTCCCCGCACCCCAGCTGGCCTGCAGTCCCCTTTGAACCCGGCGCTCTGGGCTCTGCGGCCTCCACTCTTCCCGGGTCCTTTTTTCTCGATGTGCCGGTCTGTACACTTGAATGAAGGCCTCACGGCTGGTCATGCAGCCAGAGCATTGGGGACTTGGCCCTCTCCAACACCTGGCAAAGGGGAATGGATCCCGGCCACCGGGGACACAGGCCTGGGAATGCCCTGAGACTCCCTTCCCCAGCTGGGGACTGCAACTCCATCCCCGGTCTCCCCCCTACCCCTCCGTGCTAACCAATACTCCCTCCCCCCACAGCCGGGGATAGAACCCAGGAGTCCTGACCACAACCATGTCCCTGTCACTGCTGGGTCTGGGAGGAGCCAGGCATCTCTGCACCAGGCCAGCTGAGAGCGTGGGAGCGCACAGCCCGCGGCACGGGCATGGGACGGGGAGTCCGCAGTCCCGCGCACCCTGCCCAGCTGGGCTCGCTCCCCGTGACCCCGCAGCCCGGCCGTCCTGAGAGAGCGGAGCTGAGCGCCACCCCGCCCGAGCCCAGCAATCAAAGGGGATTATGGAAAGCAGCGCAGGGGTCGGGGATTATGTCCCAGGGGCCGTCGGGGCGCCCCAGCCCCTCTGTTCTCTTTCAATAGCCGAAGCTTTGAGAGCGCGGCCAGGGAATCTGCATCTCAATGGGGTTAGTGATTAGAGAGGGAGCGCGGTGCACACATAACGCCACACATCGCTCCTCAGCGCCAGGCGCGCCCGGCCTGGCAAGCTGAACAGAGCCACACGGGCACCGCTCCTCCCCAGAGCTAATCGCATCGCAGCCCGCTCCCGCCCAGCGCCCGCCTCACCCCTGGCCCCTCCCGAGAGCACACCGACCCACCAACGTTCGCGGGGGGGGGGGGGGGGGCACAGCCCGGAACTAGGGGCTCCGGGGGTGAGATGGGCAGAGGCAGACCCCTCGTGGGGTGGGGCTAAAGAGGGTCTCTGGACCCTGCTGCTTCCCCCACAGATCTGCAAGAGCAGCTACAGTGCTGCAAAGAACAGCACAGGGTCAGCAGGGGGCGCTCTCCCCTGGCAGTCAGTGCCGACCCCAGTGCAGCACTA
This sequence comes from Emys orbicularis, assembly GCF_028017835.1. Classification (NCBI taxonomy): domain Eukaryota; kingdom Metazoa; phylum Chordata; order Testudines; family Emydidae; genus Emys; species Emys orbicularis. The sequence goes on from NC_088702.1 coordinate 734,783, forward strand.
GGGGGCGCTGTGCTGCGGGGAGCAGGGCAGGGTCAGTAGCATTCTCTGCAAGGAGCTTCCACAGACGGTACCATTAATGCAAGGTCAAACCCTGGGGCTGGCCCAGCCCCCCCAGTGAAAACCCAAGCGGGTGGTGGACGCTGGTACAAGGAGCAGCAGCGGGAATGTTCCCATGGGGGTGGGGAGCAGCCTGGAGAAACACCCAGCACAGCGCAGCGAAAGGGAAGATTTCATCACTTGGCCCACAATTGACCTGTGGAACTCATGGCCACAGGGTTTATGGAGTCCACGAGCTCAGGAGGACTCAAAACAAGGCTCAAACCTTTCTCTGGGAAAGGGGAACAACGGGAAAGGTGAAAATGACCCAGGGCTATTGGAAGGGGCCGGAGCCAGCCACTGACGGGTGGGAACTTTCATCAGGGGAGGATACCCCATCCCCGCCTTTCTGGCACCTCCTTCCAAAGCAGCTGGCGCCAGCCCCCATTTGAGAAGTTCCTGGGCGAGGTGGCTCCCCAGGCAGTACCGTGGCAGGCTTGGCGAGGGAGAGCACAAGGCTGGGAGCGGGGAAGCTCGGGCAGGACGATTTGGAGCGAGGGACACTGGAGTGCGTGGGCAGAAGCAGAGGGGCTGGGGAGAGCGCGGCTCATTCCCCGGGGCCCCCCGCACAGGCCTGGGACGTTATCTGCCATCCAGCCCGTGGCTGTGAGGACAGAACTGAGTCAGCCGGAGGGGAGCATTTATATGCAGACGCCACCGGCGCCGAGCCGAGCCAAGCCCTGAGCTGCAGCCGCTGGCAGGGGCGCAATCGATAGCCCCCAGAGAGCAGACAAAGTGCTGAGCTCAATTCAGAGCCTTCACGAGTTAGGCAGCGCGGGGCAAAGGAACCTCCTGGTCACTTCCCCAGGCAGGCATCTCACAAGGGCCCCAAGGCCACAGGGTCCCTGCTCCTGTGCACGGCCAGGGCTGGACACCCTGAGCCCAGCCCCCCAGGTGCCTTTCAGCCTCCCCAGCACAGGTCCGACCAGAGACAGAAACACCTGGCACGGATGTGCAAGGGGAGCATGTGAGAGGCAGTTGTGCAAGGTTCACAAGGGATATGCAGGCTTCTAGAGCCGAGCCGCCTGTCCCATTACTAACGAGCTCAGGCCTGTACAGGTCGTCCTGGGCTGCACGAGCCCTCCTACCCGTAAGCCCATCGCAGACTCTGCCCTGGGATCCCCTGGGGGGTGGACCCCTTATCCAGGAGCCCCCCAGGGCAATTCCCAGCCCTCTGACCAGCCACAAGTGACCCAGCCACTAATGCCAGCACAGAGCTTGGGACTCTGGAGCAAAGCCGGTCCCTCATGAACCCCAGGTCCAGCCCCATGCTACACCCCAGACATGGCTGCATCTCAGCACCTTGTAAGATCCCATGCTGCATCCCAGAGGTGGCTGCATGCGAGTACTGGGGCGAGCGCTCCGCGTGGGACCTTGGTGGCTGGGCCCAGGGCAGCGCAGATCCACTCGGAGCCTAGCGCTGCCCCGTCCTGGCTGCACCTCGAGCCGGTGCCGACTCCTCCGTGCACACACCCTCTGCAGCTATGCAGCTGCCCCCGGAGGGGCGGGAGCTCTGGAGCTGACAAGAGGAGCCTGGAGCTCTGCCATTTCACAACCCAACCAGTGGGGCCCAGCGCACGAGGCAGGAACCCCCCCAAACCCAGGGCACCAGGGCATTCGTGCCGGCCCAGCTGGCCTCTTGGGGCTGGTCTGGACAGGGGTGGGGCCATGCCAGGCTGAAGGAGAGATGGGGGGGCTCAGGCTGTGTGGGGCTGAGGGGGGACGAGGCGGCCGGGCGCATGGGGCTGCACGGAGACTCCCCAGGTGACCACATGGCATCGGCAGCTCTGACCTGGGCCCCCAAAGTCCAGCCCTGCTGCCCCCTCTCCCGCCGCAGGCGCCACCTGCACCAGGCAGGGATGTTTTTGCAGCGCGATTTAGCGAGAATGCAAATCAGGAAGCATCTGAAATCTCTGAGCACGTCAGCTCCATCCAGAACGCTCCATTAGCCCCGCGCCCAGCACGGCGTGCAGGGGCCGGGCAGCAGAGCCACCTCCTGACAGACACCAAACGCAAACTGGAGGGGCGGGGAAGGCCCCAGCAGCTGCGGCCAGCGTGTAGGGGAAGCAGGACTGTGTGGGGCTGGGAACCTGGGCGAGGGGCTGGGACGGGGGGAGCAGCGTGGGGGGGGGCACTGGCACAGCACAGGTGCAGGGACCCGGGCGAGGGGCTGGGCTAGGGGGAGCAGCGTGGGGGGGGGGCACTGGCACAGCACAGGTGCAGGGACCCGGGCGAGGGGCTGGGCCGGGGGGAGCAGCGTGGGGGGGCACTGGCACAGCACAGGTGCAGGGACCCGGGCGAGGGGCTGGGCCAGGGGGAGCAGCGTGGGGGGGCACTGGCACAGCACAGGGACCCAGGCGAAGGGCTGGGCCGGGGGGGAGCAGCGTGGGGGGGGCACTCGCACATCACAGGTGCAGGGACCCGGGCGAGGGGATGGGCCAGGGGGAGCAGCGTGGGGGGGCACTGGCACAGCACAGGGACCCGGGTGAAGGGCTGGGCCGGGGGGAGCAGCATGGGGGGGGGGCACTGGCACAGCACAGGGACCCAGGCGAAGGGCTGGGCCGGAGGGAGCAGCGTGGGGGGGGCACTGGCACAGCACAGGTGCAGGGACCCGGGCGAGGGGCTGGGCCGGGGGGAGCAGCGTGGGGGGGGCACTGGCACAGCACAGGTGCAGGGACCCGGGCGAGGGGCTGGGCCGGGGGGAGCAGCGTGGGGGGGCACTGGCACAGCACAGGGACCCGGGTGAAGGGCTGGGCCGGGGGGAGCAGCGTGGGGGGGGGGGGCACTGGCACAGCACAGGTGCAGGGACCCGGGCGAGGGGCTGGGCCGGGGGGAGCAGCGTGGGGGGGCACTGGCACAGCACAGGGACCCGGGCGAGGGGCTGGGCCGGGGGGAGCAGCGTGGGGGGGCACTGGCACAGCACAGGGACCCGGGTGAAGGGCTGGGCCAGGGGGAGCAGCGTGGGGGGGGGGGCACTGGCACAGCACAGGTGCAGGGACCCTGGCGAGGGGCTGGGGGGTATTTCTGGGTTTACCTGTGCAGTGTAACGCTCCGGAGAGCTGGCTGGAGCCGCTCGCACCTCGGGAGCTGCCTGCAGACTCAATAGGGCAGCGACTCTGTTCTGGAGAGCGAGCGGGAGGCGCGGGGACTCGGCAGAGGCGTACGTCTGTCTGTCCACAGGGGCCTCGCCGATCCCCAGGCGTCAGGAGAAGCCCTAGGTACCGCCAGGGCTGGGAGGCGACAGGAGAGGGCCCCACCACCGGCTGAGGGATGGGGGCTGCCCTCAAGGTACCAGGCCCACTGGCCCAGGCCCAGCGCAAAGGATTTGGGGCCATTGCACCTTGGCCGTGCTGGCCTGCCTCGTCAGGCCACTAACGCCCCTTGCACCGAATTCGAGACCCGCTCTGCAGGACGGGCCAGCAGGAGGGGGGTTCACATAGGCCCCATCCCAGTGTCACCGAGCATCACCCAGCTCTGGGTATGTGTCCCTATGGACTCGGGGCCAGGTCCAACTGACCCAGCAGTGCATGGTAAACGGCTCTTTTCCCCACTGGGGCTGCAGGCCGGAGCCTGCCCCCCAGCTCTGCCATGTGCAGGCCGGCTCTGCTGAGCAGAGGGAGAAGCTGGCTTTGCCTGGCGAGGCTGGGTGTGTGGTTCGGGCTGTAGGTGAGCTTTGCTCCTGGAGAAAAAGCCGGGTTGATTTCTTAATTAGCATCTCGCTGATTTGACTTAATTGATGGGGAGTTTAATGGTGCAGAATCACAGAGGAGGGTTAATTAACGATGCAAAACAGCTACCAGCAGCCCTGACAGTTTTGCACCCACCGTGCGAACGCTGCCTTTGTCGGGCAGCAGCGCAGACGGCGCGCCGGCCTGTCAGAGGAGATCAGCCTGCACCAAGGCTCTGGGAGTCAATCATGCATATTTTCCTGACTCCAGAATCGCTGCAGAGCTGGGAGGTTCTTCACCAGGACCTAGCCACTTCTGCTTCCTCAGGGGGGAGAGGCGCTGCAGCTGGGAGGCCAGGGCAGCGTGTGCCACTTGTACACGGGGATCCTTTCACTAGTGCACATGCCCCATGCACTAAGAGCCCCGTCCCCAGCCTTGGATCATGGCTGGGGGCAACCTGGCTCCAGTGGCCCCTCAGCACCATCTCACCCAAAGTAACAGCCCCCCAGAACCCCGGGCGGCCTGCTCAGGGGCTTCCGTCCCAACCCACCCCACTCAGCCAGCTCCCACTGACTGCTCACACCAATGCTTTGGGGACAGGCACCTGGGGAGGGCTGGGAGGAGCCTCTGCATGTCAGGGGCCTGTGCCCATGTCACAGGGGCAGGAGCCCCCAAGCCAGCACCATCGACCCCACAATCGCTGTAGTTATAACCAATCGCAGGCCACCACGCCCCCAGGACTAGCCAATCACAGGCCACCCGGCCCTTGGGCAGAGCCAGTCACAGGTTATCATGCTCCAGGACCAATCCCAGGCACGTGTCCCTCTCCCCTCCTACTGGCACTGCAAGTGCCTTGGGGCAGGGGCTGTCCATGGTGGACCCCAGCTGGGGGCAAGAAAAACCCAATACACCTGTCAGCTGCCTGGCAGCATGTTCCTGGCTATGCCCGGGGGGGGGGGGGGGGAGGAGAGGGGAGTGAGGCTGGGATTGCAAAGTGCAGGGGCCCAGGACTGGCTAGGGCTCGCCATGCAGGCACGGAGGCCTGTGGATGGCTGGCTCTGCAGGCATAGTGCCCGGCCCTCTCTCAGCGAGTCCCTCCTCCCTGGCAGCCCACAGGCCTGTGCAAAGCCACTTGCCAGGCACGCCCATGACTCACCCAGCTCGGCCCACCTGGCACACGCTGGCAGCAGCTGCTTCTTCCGGCCCAGCCTCACTCTCATCCACTGGCAGCCCCATCCCCGCTGACCCCCAGCCCTGCCTGGCTCCACACAGCCACTCCTGCTACACCATGCTCGCCCAGCCCGTCTCCGCCCACCCAGTCCCTCTGGCAGTGCCATGCACGGCTGGCGAGGAGCAGAGAAAGGGACATGAACCGGCCCAGCTCCAGCAGGGCAGGGGATGAGTGGGACGGGGGTTGCAGAGTTCACTTCCCCCTGCTAACTCCATTATCCCTTCCATCCCCCTTCGGTCGGCCCCCCATCACCACCCGCCACGCAGCCTCCCCCGCACTGTGTCCGCATCGCCCGGGGGCTCTCCCTGCCATACGAGCCAGGCTCCCCACGTGCCGCGTGGGGGTGCGCAGGGCAGCGCTGCCCCTTTCAGCAGCGCAGGGCGGGGGGAGGCGGGTGATGGATGAGGCGGGGTGCGGGGCCTTGTCAGAGCAGCTAATCACAGAACACGGCGCCCGGCTACGGCCTGTCCCCGCAACATGAGCAGCTGCTGCTGCTAATTTGATTTTTGACAACAGCCCTAAATTATAGGCCCGGGAAGGGAGCGCGCGTGAGATGATTATCAGCCGCGCCGCTGGCTGGGAGCGTGTCGCCCCCGCCACACAGCTGTGCAGGGGGCACTGCCCCCCCAGTGCGGGCACGCCACGGCCACAGGGCACTGCCCCCCCACGGGCACACCACGGCCACAGGGCACTGCCCCCCCCACGGGCACACCACGGCCACAGGGCACTGCCCCTCCCAGCATGGCCACAGCCACAGGGCACTCCCCCCCCCCCCCAGCATGGCCACTGGGCACCGGCCCCCAGCACGGGCATGGGAGCAGGGCCCAAGGCAGCAGGAGGTGCGTGCGATGGGAAAGGCATGTCAGCTAGGGGGTGAACACGGGCGAGACAGACACACAGGACTGGCGAGGGAACTTGGGACCCCAGCCGATGGCCTGGAGGAGGGACACCCCAGCAACTGGTGACCTGACGACCCGGAGACCCAGCTCAGGAGTCGCAGCCGGTTCTGGCCAGTGGGCGGACAATGGGCTGCAGGGAGAGGACCCCGGTGTCCTAACCAGCCGGTTCCAGCCAGAGGAGGGCGGAGAGGAGAGGAGGCCCAGGCGACCCAGTTTCCCTGGAGAGAAGACAATGGACAGAGGCGGGGCCTGGGATCTCAGATGTCCAGCTGGGGAGCAGGGGGGCTCGGGGCTGGAGAGGAGGAGCAGGCAGAGCCCACCTGGATGCAGAGAGACTGGGATGTGCTGGGCTGAGGGAGGCCAGGCCTGAGGGTCAGAGAGTTTCTTGTGCTGGGTTCAACGCTCAATAAACCCTCCTGTTTTACGCTGGCTGAGAGTCGCTCTGGGCTAGAGAACAGGGTTGCATCAACCCCTTTGGGGGGGGTGGAGGCCCGGGGGGTCCAGAGCGAGTGGACTCCCTGAGGGGGCCCACGGCAGAGACAGACGTGCTAAGGCTCAGAGAGGTGCGGCTCCAGGAGGTGGAGGGGCCTGACCCTGAGAGAGAGTGGACCCCCGAGAAGGGCTGTCGCACTGAAAGGGGCACCCCCCACGGACCGCACGGGGCCCAAGAGTGGGCACGATCTGTGAGTCTGTGACAGGTCCTTCCCCTGCTCCAGCCAGGAGATCAGAGCCTGGTGTCCCCTGGGGCCAGCACGCTGGCCTGGGCTCAGACGCCCCCGCACGGTCTCTGGGTGGGTACCGTCCCCCCAGGGCAGAGCACGAGACCGAAGCTGAACCAGGCATCCAGGGGTGGGGGCAGGGCCAGGTGCCGGGCGGGCACAGCTGTGAGCACTTCCAAGAAAATGCCAGGCAAGGTGTGAAGAGTGATGGAGCTGCAGCCGGAGCTTCCCTCAGCCCCCGCCCTGGAGAAGCCGCAGGGACTCGGCTGGGCTTGCCAAGAAGAGAGAGGGAAAGAGTCCGGAGCTGCCTGGCAGGTGCTGCGAGAGCTGCCCTCCCTCTCTGACACGTAACCGGCTCCCAGACTATCACCATCCCCCTGCAGAGCCCAGCAAGGGAGGGCCTGAGACAGCCGGGCGTCTCTGGACTAGCAATCAGGGGCAGCCCCTATAGTGGGCAGCAGGGGGCTGCGGGCAGGACTGAGAGGCAATGGCAGGGCTGGGGTAGCGTAGTGGGGGGCAGCAGGTCAGGATTGAGGGTAGATCTAATGCAGAGGACAAGAAGAGCCGATGGACTCCTGATCTCAAGCCTGTTTTGTGCCCCGTGTACAAACAGCAATTAGAAAAAAATCCCCACATGCTCTGCGGGAAGGTGGCAACAGAATCTGTCTTTATCCAGACCGAGAATTCACACCACCACCAGAGAGAGACAAAGCAGGCTGCTCCCAGCTCGCTCCAGGCTGGCCCTCTGCAGACTGCCCCAACCCAGGGCTTCCCCACGAGCACCCTAGCCTGCAAGCGGGACCAGGAATCCCCTTACAATTTAAGGGAAATCGCCTGTAATTTTAACAGTTTTCCACAAACCACCAAGCCCCTGCTAGCACTCGGGCCAATGCGGGCGGGGGACTCAGAGTGACAGCAGAGCTGGGGACTCTGGGAACATGCTCCAGGCCCTTGTGTGGACACAGCTATGAGCACATCACCGCAGCATGGGTCTGCAGACCAGCCCCCCACCCCACCTCCAAGGGGGGCCAGACACTGGCCCCTGCCCCCCCAGCGAGCCCTGCGGAGTTGGAGCCCCAGCTGTGCCACTAGCCCCGCTCCGTACCAGACTGCAGCTCCAGGAGCTGCCCGGCGCCGGCGCCTAAGTGACGTTTAATCCGACAGCGGGTGACAGGCAGCATCAATATCCTGCTCCAGCCACGCACAGACCAGGCCGCAATCAGCGTCTGTGGGGCCCCGAGCGGAGGTGGGGCTGGGGACGCCGACCGGCCCTGTAGGACATCGACCATTGATCCCGCGTGCTGGGGGCATCCCAGAGAAGGGAGCGCCGAGGACTCCGCTGGCACCGCTCTGCCGCCCCGCCTGGCACAGCCTGGGCTGAGGGTATCAGGGACGCCCGGCTGTGAGCGGCTGTGTGGGCGTGAGAACCTCCAGCAGGGACTGCGCCAGTCGGCTCTGCCCCGTCTCCATTCCCAGCCCGGGGCTGTTCTCATCCTGTGCTGCACAGCTGGGAGGGGCCAGGAGCTGGAAGTGCTCCCACAGCCGGGGCTCCTGCCCCCCCCACAGTGCCCCCCTACAGTAGCCAGGAGATCTCCCCCGAGGACCAGACGCCTGCAGGGCTCCAGACAGACAAGGGGTGGTTAGACGAGAGCACATGGCAGGTGGGGAGGTGGCAGCGTGGGCCCCGTGCCAGGGCCTGGGACACGGCAGAGGGACAGGCCTCCTCACCCAGCGCCAGTTGAGCCTGGGGGCGCCACAGCCCGGCAATGCCCAGAGGCTGGGGCAGGACCGACCCACACAGGCTACGGCCTGGGGTTCTGCCCAGTCCCAGCGCTGGGGCCCCTGACCCTGCTGCTAAGCCCGCCCCATCTCACAGCCCCCCCGGTGCGGGGCCCTGTCCCTGGTCGATTACCCCCCATCCTCAGTAGAGGCCCCCCGCTGCCTAAGGCCTTTGTCTGGGAGCTCTGCCTCCCATGCACCCCCCCCCCACACACACACACACTTCCCACATGGGGCCAAGGCTCTGGGGTTCTGTCAGGCAGACTGGGGGGGAATTGGGGCTCGGTGCAGAGCCCTCCCCAAGTGACGGAGGCTTTGGTGGTGGGGGGGCACGCGGAGGTGGGTGGGGTGCCAGTGCCGGGAGCGCTGCATTGTGACGATGACCCGCTGCGGTTACAGGGCTCTGTTCACCTCCGAAGAGCAGCACCAGCGCCAGGTTAATCCACAAGCACCACACCCCACGGGCGGAGACAGCGCAGAGAGGAAACTGAGGCACCCAGGAGGTCATGTGACCAGCACAAGACCTGGAACCCAGGTGTCCTCTGGGCCTCCCTGCCATGTGCTCTGAGCACACCCCTCCCCTGGGGGGGTGATATTTCCCCAGCCAGGGCAAGAAGGATGCAGCACCTGCTGGGGGGGCTCTGCCCAGCCCCCCTGGAGCTGCCCAGCCAGGCCCTTTAGCTGGTGTCACCTCCATAGGCCCCGAGGCCCCAGCCTTTTCTGGCACCCTGCGGCTGCAGGGCCAGGAGTTTCTGGGATCCAGCCCAGCTGAGCAGCCGTCCTGGGGCCAGGCCAAGGGGCCCAGGCGTTCATGGGCTGGGCGTGGCCCCGCCAGCGTCACCGAGAGGCAAACGAGGCAATAAATACCGGGGGTTACGTGGCTGAGAGCGACTGGGAAATAACAAATAAAGCCGGGAGGCGCTTTCAGGCCCTGAAATATTAATCGCTGTGCTCCAGCGCCTGCGCCCCACTCGGAGCCGGGCTGTGAGTGATGGCGCGGGGGATTTTTAATAATGCAGCGCTTATAAGAGGCTTTTTAGAGAGCCCTGCTGCGCGCGGGGGGACGGCAGCCATAGATCAGCGCTCGCCTGAGCAAGGCGCCGGCCCAGCGGGGGCCCAAACGAAAACAAATGGCCCCTTCGCTCCACAGCCGCACCGAGCCCGAGCCACTCTGCAGAGGCTGTGCCCACCCGGGCTACAGCGGCTCCCAGGCCCTTCAAGGGCAGCCCCCTCCCCACGCATGGTGCCTTGGAGAGCTCCAGGGGCTGAGGGCTGCCCTGCCCCGGGGCGCCAGGACGGGGCCATTCTCCGCCTGAGGTGGAGGCAGCTCCAGGCCGCTTCCTCTGCCTCCAGCCCAGGCACCCAGCCCCACCAAGCGGGGGTGGGGAGGAAGGGGGCACAGGGCTGCCCCATACAGTGGTGATGCCCTTTGAGTGGTTGTGGGGCAAAGGCTTGGCAGGGGCCACTTGGCCCTCTGGTGGCCAGTTAGGCTAATGCCAGGGCTGGTCCGGCCTGCAGAGGGTCCCTGGGGGGGCGAGGTGCTGAGAGAAGGCACCCCCTGTTGCCGTGTTATGATGCGGGGTGCACCCTGGACCTGTCTGAGCAGCCCCTACCTGGGGAGCCAGCCCCAGCCCTGCCTCCCAAAGAGAGGGGCCACCGTGTCCTCCCCAGCAGCACACGTGACAGTCCGAACACGCATGTGCTCCCCAGCCAGCAGTCATGGCACGCACCCTCTGTCTCACAGAGAGTCGGTCTGGTGAGAGTGACCCTGTGCATGCGACCGGCTCCGCCCGGCCCTGCCCGCGACCAGCTCCGGCACTCTGGATGGAGCTGCTGTCACCACGCCCACGCTAAATAATTCAGCGCATTGATGTGCTGGCAGCCACAGGCCGGCCGGGTCACGGCTCTCGCCTGCAAGGCCTGGGGGCTGCTGCGGCAGGCAGTGGATCCAGCCCGGGGCCAGGTCTCCTATGCACACACATTGCCTCTCCTCCTCCTGCTGCTGGCTGCCGCCCATGGATGGCTGCGGTGCAATCCCAGCTCGGCCCAGAGGCAGCACCCGCTGCTGCCAGAGGCTGAGGGGTCCCGGAGCCCGGCTCTCGCTGGGGGCCAGGGAGCCTGGAGCTGGCGTGGCCCCAGCAGGCGGTGGGGCGCTGGGTGAGGCAGGCAGCGGGTGGCTGCCGTTGGCTAAGGAGGCTCGTTAGCAGCTCCTGCGCCTGGGGAAGATCAAACAGACCCAGCAGCCAGATCAGTGAACGCAGAGAACCGGCTCGGAGAGACGCAGCACCAGCCCTTGGCACGGCCGCGGGTGCTGCTACTGAAAGCCGGGATCCTCCAGCCTGGCGAGTGCCTGCCACGGTGCCCATCAGGAAGCAGGACGGAGCCTGGCTCCAGCAAACACGGGCTGGGGACGGGCCTTCCCGTGCACCGCGCACAGACACACAAGTACCCATGCAAGCATATACACACGGCGCTCCCAGACATACATGGAACAGCCGTGGGGCGCTCACACGTGCACTGGCACCGGTTGTGTGGCCAGACACGCAGCGAGTCGGGACACACACACAGAGAACATGCAGTGACTGACTGACGCACACGGTGCCCTACACTCAGGTACCCACACGCTGACCTGGGGGCTGGGCACAGCCTGAGCCATGGGGAACAGGGCACGGCCGGGAGCATCTGGCTTCCGTCCTTGGCCACCAGGAAAGATCAGTGACCTGCCTCCCCCCAACAGGGCCCAGGGCAGAGCCAGTCCCAGCCTGCTGCTCCCTCCCACTAGCTGGGGGGCCACTCCGTGCCGAAGGCCAGGCTGGGGCAGGTCCCACCTGCCTATGATGCGGGGTGCACCCTGGACCTGTCTGAGCAGCCCCTACCTGGGGAGCCAGCCCCAGCCCTGCCTCCCAAAGAGTGGGGATTGATGCCCCACGATCCCAGAGCACTGGCTTTGCCAGGGGTCCGTCGTTTCCAACCCCCTCTGCCCAGCAGTGCCCGAGGCCTGGCGCGTCTCTGGCCTCACGGTCCCCACCACCAAAAAGAGGGGCCCAGCCTTCAGGCCTAGACCCGCCCGGAGGCACCTCAGCGGCTGTCCTCAGAGCAGCCAGGCCTCGGGGCAGGCGTCATCCAGGCTGCAGCCCCCGTGAGATCCATCTTGGTGCCACACAGCCCTGCCAGAGCCAGGGGTCATGGGCATCAGCTGGGCTGGTATCCTGGGCAGCCCCTGACTCTGCCCCCCGGCCCCAGCAGAGATCCAGCGCTCCCTGCCCAGCACCATCAGCTCTGCCGGTGCCCCTCAACCCCAACCGGCAGTGCCCGCCAGCCCAGCTCAGGGCACCACCCCAGCCTGGCAGTAAACTAACACAGCAAGATGCAGGCACAGTCCCCCGCCGGTGCTCCCGCCAGCCGCCCCCCCTGCCGGTGCCCCCCCCAGCCACAGCCCCCTGCCAGTGTCCCCCCCCAGCCATGGCCACAGCCCCCCACTGGTGCCCCCCCCACTGGCATCCTCCCCCTAAACACAGCACCCCGCTGGCGCCCCCCCAGCCATGGCCCCCTGCCGCTGCCCCCCCAGCCATGGCCACAGCCCCCACCAGTGTGCCCCCCGCTGCTGCCCCAGCCCCTGCCACTCCCCTCCCCCCAGCTCCAGCTCCCCCCAGCAGCCCCCTGCAAAACTCACCCTGGGCTGGGCCAGGCGGCTCATGCCTCCCTGGTACTCTCACTCACTGTCGCTCTGGCCTTTCTGCAGACCACAGCCCGACTCCCCCGGCCCAGGACTGGGAACCAATTAGCTGCCCTGGGTCCCAGCCCTGGGAGGGGGGAGGTGCCGCTGCCAGAGGAAGCAGGTGGCAATAATTAACCACAAATGCCTCTAATGGACCACTGGGGGGGAAGGCCCCTCCCCCCTGCCCTGGCCTGGCTCCCCAGTCCCCACCCTCTCCGGGGCAGGGGGCTGCATTGCACCCCCCATTGCTGACCGCAGCAGGGCATGTGCCCACCCCGCTGCCTGGCCAGGCCCCACAGCTGGCCTGCGCACCAGCTCCTGCTCTCCTGCTCCCCTCAACCAAGGGGAGCTGGGGGTCCGGTCAGGCCCCCCAGCACTGAGGGGAGCTGGGGGTCAGGGCACTCTGCCCCACCCCCGTGCCAACTCCAGCCAGACGGGGCCGTTTGCACTTGCAGGGAACCTGGCGTTTGCACAACCCATTTGCTGTTTCACACCCGCTGGGCAGAGCCCATTTATCCGCCCGCCCTGGAGCCAGGAGCCAGCAGCCCCCACAGCCCGTTCCCCCACTCCCGTGGGGCTCTCCCCCCTCCGGAGTAACTGCCCCCCCATGTTCTCTGGAGGGTCTCCCCCCACTCCAGAACAAGAGCAGGGGCTGGAGAGGAGAGAGACGTTGCACCAGCTGGCCTCTGAAGGCGGGATCTGGGAGGGGGGTCTAGTGGGTTATAGTGAGGGGGGGCTCTGGGAGCCAGGACTCCTGGGTTCTATCTCAGCTGACCCTGACTCACTGGTTATCTTCGTCTGTGCTCGGCGCTCCATGAGGGGCATGGCCCCACCTGTAGTTCCACACAGGGCCAGTGGTGTAGCGTGGGGTGACTCCCCCGCCCCGGAAACTCAGCCCCGGCTCCTCCACGCTGCTCTGGTGCAACGTCCCTGCGGAGCAGTCCCGCCGGGGCCCTGGGCATGCAGCAGCACCAGCAGGGCTGACCAGGGCTGCAGCCACCAAGGGCAGTTCATGCGCGTCCGGCTCCGGCAGGGCAGGGTCACTGTCCGTCAGGCCTAGAGCAGGGAGAGGAGGGAGCTGAGAGCAGCCCCAGCACCTGGGCATGCGCACAGACAGGGGGACACACAGACACACGTGTACACAGACTCTCATGGCCACAGACACACACGCATGACCACAGACACGCCCGTGTGTGCACACCCACTACAGATACACACATGCTTCTACAGAGACACTCACAAACACACGCACACAGTTGTGCGCATGCTCGTTCACCCCTGCTTGCACGTGCACACTCAGACCTCAGGAACAGGGGCACGCAGCGCCACCTTCACACCCACCAACACTTGTGCACACTCTCACATCCAGATGTGCACACCAGGCGCAGGCGGGGCCAACTGATACACTAGGAACGCATCACTAGGGGCATGCCTCCCCCCAGCCCAACTCTGCAGTCCAGGTCAAAGGTCAAAGTCGGGGCTAGCATGAGGAGCTGGTTAGGGACTGGGTCAGGGCCGAGTCCAGTCCTGGGGGAGGGGTAGGTTTGTGCCCCCCAGAGCCAGAGCCCGATTCTGGCAGAGACCCCACAAGGCGACACAGGCTCCTGGGCATCAGAGTGCAGGGCTATGGCGAGTGGTACCCAGCACCCCGTCCTGCCTGTAGCTCACACACGGAGCACCCACAGGACACAGCATGTCCAGCTGGCACTGCCCAGCCCTGGCACAGAGAGGGGCTCGGGCAAGGGCTGCCGTGCCCACAGGAGGCCCCCCTCAGCCGTTGCGGTGCCAGCAGCACCCCTGAGTCTGGATGCGCCACTAAGTCACGGCTGAAGGTTCTGGCAGGCTCGGGGCTCGGCATCGCCCCACAGCAGCGATGCGGCCGGGCCGGCGATATGGGGCGAGGGCCGGGCTGGGAGCCCGCGGGGCCGAGCCCAGTGTGGGGAGGGGGAGATAGCTCCGTCCATGTTCCGGTGGGCCCGGGCTGAGGGGGATCACTGGGGGTCACTGCTCGTCCATTGGAGGGGCTGCACGCTGGGCACTGGGGGCTGCCCTGTGGACCTGGGGGGGGCGTGGCGGGCGGGGGGCTGCGTTCATCATGATCCCCCCTGGGGACTCGTCACACTCCTCAGTTCCCCTCGGTGGGTGACGGAGTCAGTTTCCAGTTTCCATAGTGACACGGAGCCATTTCCCCATCTCCTGGCAGACGCAGGCAGTGACATGGCCCCCCTTCCCCCCATCCCGGGCATTTGCACGGGGTGCTGCACCCCAGCCTCCACCCGGCACCTCGCCCTGCCCAGCGATGCCTGGGGGGCAGAGGGCAGCCCTTGGCCATGGCCCACGTGCTCCTGGCTCGGGGCTGGGGGCAGCAAGGGGCCGGTTAGTGCCAGGGAGGGTTCTGCCCCACGGCGGTGACAGCTGCCCTCCAACCCTGGGGCTGCTGGTCCCCAGGGGACGGTTACAGACCCTGCTGAGGCGGGGAGTGACAAGCACCACGTGGGGCTGCTTCACGGGGGGGCAGGCTCCCCCTCCCCCATCTCTGCTCCCCCTGGGCCCCATCTCCCAAGTGCCCCCTGCCCCATCCCAAGTCCTTTCCCACCCCCACCCCAGACTCTGCTCCAGGACTCCCTGGAGCGGCTGTAGTCGGCTCTGCCCCTTGGCCCCCGGCGGCCTGTCTCCAAGCGAGGGGCTATTCTTTGCCTATTGAATCCCAGGCCTTTGAGCTCTTTGTGGGTGCCAGCGGAGTGGCTGGGAGCCCTGGCCGTGCCAGCACGGCGCTGTCAGGGACCCCCTCGAGTGGCTGAGCTCCCTTGTCCAGCTGTCCTGCTGCCTGTCCGTCAGGGAGGTCAGGCTGCCGGCCCGCAGTGCCCCGCAGCATGACAGCTGCGCTGGAGAGGCCAGCGCCTCTTGTTGACCTGCCAATTCCCATCTCACACGGAAGCAGCGAGAGAAAAGGCCCCGACAAGTAGCATTAATTCCCAGACAAAGACGCGTGTTCCGGCCTCACAGGCAAAGGGGCTCAGGGTCGGGGTGGAAAACGCACCCTGACAGCCGTGGCCTGACATCACCGCACCGCCCAGGCCGCCACAAAGGGCACCACGCTTGGCCGGGCCAGCGGTTCCTGCCCTTTGTGTCCGCGCTGCAGCCAGCACATGGGCCCCGGGGCGGGGGGAGGGGGGTCGCAGCAGGACCCGGCTGTGGCGTGCCGGGCAGGTGGGCGCGGCAGCCAGGCCGGAGGGGGGGAGAAGCGGTTTGCAGGGTCCTGGCAGGGGCTGTGATCCATGCAGACCCCTGAGGGGTGTCTTGTATTCACCCTGGAGGGTGCCCACTGGCAGCACCCGTCTGCGGCCCAGGCTCCTTGCAGGCGCGATGGGGATTGGTCGCTTACGCACGAGCAGCCGTCGCAGGCTCAGCTTCAGCGTCTGGGAGCGGCTGCATCCGTGTGGGTTGAGTTGAAAATCTGATTGGAGCCAGCGAGTCAGTTCCCTCCACGCCGCCCGCATGCAATTAGCTGTCGCGCGTCGTTGGCACAGCACGGTAACGGGCCAAGGGCTGGCGTCATCCATGGAGCGCGAGCAGGAGGCGGCTGGGCATGGGGCACCGTGTGCGTGTGGACAGGTGGGCATGGGGGCAGTGCAGAGCGAGGCTTTGGTCTCATCCCAAAAGCTCCTGGGGGGTTCAAGGGAGCATCTGGAGCAGGCAGCAGGAGCCACGCCCGGGCTCTGGGGGGTTCAGCTCCTAGCTGGTGTTTTGGGTCTAGGTCCCCAGGAGGCTCTGCACCCCCCACCCCGGGCGCTGCATGCCCCAGTGCTGGCGGGCGCAGGCCCCTTCCACTGGCACCAGCCCCAGGGAGAATCACCAGCAGGTGCCTCCCCCGCAGCCATGCCATAGCCAGGCAGCTCCGGGACCTGGTCAGCACAGCCCTGCCCAGCCCTGCGTCCTGGGCGTGGGCCCACATGGGTGGGGGGTTGGATGTGGGTCTCGCCCACACTCCAGCAACCAGCGACTGGCTCTGAACTGGGCCACGGCCACTGCCCCAAACCCGACGATTGGCCCAGAGCCCGGGGCCTGGCTCCCAGCGCTGAGCCCACTCCAAGCACCGGCCCGGCCCCAGCGCCTTCACTGTCTGGGTCTGGGCTCAGCCCCACACGCCCCCCGCAGCCCAGCCCCAATGGGTCTTAGCTGCCACCCCCCCTTTACCCTCGGCTCTGCTCCCCCCAGCTGTCGCTGCTCGTCCCCCGAGCCTCGTGCCAGGGTGCTGCCGCCCAGGGCGGGATGGGGCTCACGCTCCCCAGCGCTCGCTGAGTGGGCAGCAGCAGGTGAGACTCCAAGAGGGGTTGTGGGGCAGTTCCCTGTCCCCGTAGCGGGGCTGGTTAATCCCGTTGGCTGCCCGTGCTGAGCCAAGAGGAGACAGCCCCCGCCCGAGAACCCAGCTATGGCCCCGGGCGTGAACCCTGGACATGGAGGGGAGGCAGGCGAGCGGGACACCCCGACCACTGCTGGCTGCAGCATCACCCCCCAGGCATGCGGCAGAGCTCTGGGACCCCAGCTCTGAGGCCCTGCGGGGATTCTGCCTGGGAGGTGAACGAGATGGGGCAGGGCAGACTCAGACAGGGCTGGTGGGTGAGGGGTCGCAGAGAGCCGGGGGGTTGCTGAGGGCCCAGGGAAGCTCCATGCTGGGACATGGAAAATTCAGCTGGGGAGAGCCCTGGGAATGGCTGGAGGGCTGCTGGGGAGGGAGCCAATCGGCCCCATGGCCAGCTGGGCCCAGGAGGCTAGAACTGCTGGGAGGGGGGTGTCCTGCAGCCCCCCCAGACACGCTCCCGCCCTGCCCCCGCCAGACGCACACACGTGCCCTTCCCGGGCTGCTCCACGGGAACATGCTGAACCAGCACAAAGCCAGCTGAGGCTGTGCAGAGCTGTTCTTTGTAGGTCAGCCTGGCGAGCGGGGAGGGGCTGGCACCAGCCGAAGGCTCCCAGCTCCAGCCAGCGCCCGGGCTGGGGGAGGGGCACACCTGGAAGGGGGAGGAGAGAGTTGGAGGCCAGGGCCAGGCTGGGCCAAGGGGCAGAGCCGGTGCCAAGCAGTCCTGGCCCAAGCCAGAGCCACGGCAGACAGCGAGGAAAGGTCTGTGCTGCCCGCATGGCCCCAGAACCCCATCTGCCCTGCCTGTGGCTCCTGGAGCCCCCTGGCCTGGGAGCTGCTCCCAGCTGCTAATGGCCTCCCTGCACAGGGCCTGGTAACCCAGCCAGGAGGGCGTGTCAGGCCAAGGTCAGCAGGTGGGGGGCAGGCTCCTGGGGTCACCCCAGAGCAGGTGAGTCACCCACAGCCTGGTTCATAGCTGCTGGCACTGGCTGTGCTGCCTCCCACGGCCGGTGTGTCATCCCGGCTGGGCCGTCCAGACGGGCCTGGGCCCATCCGGGCTCTGTGCTCGCCATGTGATGGGGACACTCAGCATGTGTCAGCGCCAAGGGCCCCTCACAGGGGCACAGCCGGGTGCTCCCCCATCTGCAGGGCTCCCCAGCGGCACCAGCCCTTCCCGGTCAGGGTGGTGCCCAGGCCACACTGGCCCCAGGGCATCAGGCCTGGCCCTGCACCTCCTGGCCCCTGGCGCCTACACTCTGCCCTGGAGACGCCGCGCGTGCTGCTCCCGGGCAGTCGATGCCCAATGAACGGGGCTGTGACGGGCCCCGGGCGGCCGTAACTCAGGCTGCTGGTAATTAGCGGTGTGGCAGCACATCCCTGGCCATGCACACGTGGGTGCCCATCAATCTCTCCCTGGCGCCGGTGGCAGTGCTGTATTTCCTGGCTGTCGCCTCGCTCCCCGCCATGTATTTCTCTCCGGGCTGCGCAGTCCTGGTTCGCATTCGTTTCTGTGCCCGGCCATAAATTGTTACCTGCACACTGGTGCGGCGTTAACCCTCGTGCGGCCGGCACCGTTGGCAAAGATCAGGTCCGGCTCAGCTCGGCCCAGCCCGGAGTGGAACTTTGGCCTTCCCAAGGTCAGTCACAGGGAAAAAACCTCCCCTCAGCCATCCCCGGGGAGTGGTGCTGGGCCGGGAGCCCGGCTGCTGGAGCAGGGGAGATCCTCAGGCAGAGGGGATCACGACCGTGTGGTGCCTGGGCGTGCAGATTGGCCACCAGGGGCCCAGAGAGAGGGCAGCTACACTGGGGGGCGCTTGTCCCTGAGCCCCCTAAGCTGGGAGGCCTCTGCCCTGCCCCATACCCACTGTGGTGACTTGCTCTCCGCCCTGCAGCTGCTCCATTACATGCCCACACTCTCCCCTATAGCCCGGGCAGGAGGGTGGGCACCGTGGCTGGGCATGGTGACCTCACCGGGATCAGCTGCTGGGGGTCCCAGCCCCAGTCTCTGGAGGCAGGATGGGGCAAGGGGCAGGCGGGGGTTGGTCTCTATTAGCTGCTTGGTTCTGCTGCACAGTAACTGAAGCGTCATGAATAGGCCCTACCAAATTCACAGGCCATTGTGGTCAATTTCACGGGCATAGAATTAAAAAAATCGTAACTTTCATGATTTCAACTCTTTCAATCTGAAATGTCTCGGGGTTGTAATTGTAGGGTCCTGACCCAAACAGGAGTTGTGGGGGGCGTTGCAAGGTTATGGTAGGGGGGGTTGTGGGACTGCCACCCTGACTTCTGTGCTGCTGCTGGCAGCGGCTGCCTTCAGAGCTGGGCGCCCGGCCAACACCCACCACTCTCTGGCCGCCCAGCTCCAAAGTCAGTGCAGAAGTAAGGGTGGCAATACTGCGACCCCCTTAAAATAACCTGGCGACCCCCCTGCAGCCCCCTTTCAGGTCAGGACCCCCCGTTTGAGAAATTTGCCTAGTACAGGGTACAAGCACACAACAGAGCAGATTTCATGGTCTGTGAAGCGTTTTCATGGCCGTGAATTTGGTAGGGCCTAGTCATGAAAAAGGAGCTGGCTCCGGCACCAGGGGCTTGAAGCCACAAGGCCTCATGCATCCATGTGGTAACCACGGTCCAGGGCCCCACCAGCCCCAGGTGGGGCCTTCATGGCACAGGGTGAGACGCAGACCTGGCTCCTGGCCGCCCACTTTCCCCCCGGCTTTGAGGCCACACATCCCTCGGGGCCCAGACCCGGCCCTGCCTGACCCCTCTGTCCCACTGGGCCTCACCCCCCAGCACAGAGTCAGGGCAGAGCAGCCCCCTCCTCAGGCAACTCCACAAATCCCAGAACGTGAGGAAGGGGCAGCAACCCCTGCCCCAGGCACTTCCCACCCCCCCACCGCTAATCTGGGCCGTGGGCCAGGGGCGCCTCCTTATCCCTGTCTGGCCACAGCCCCGAGCAGAGCAATAGGGCACGGGCAGCTGGGAAGCCCTACCCCGCAGATAGGGGGCACCCCGAGTGAACACGGCTTCCTGAGCCGCACGGCGGGGCCAGAGTCACAGGGAGAGACAGGGACCCCCCAGCCCAGCTCCAAACAGCTCCGGTGCCACCCCCAGCCCGGGCCCAGAGTTTGTCCTGCTGGGCACAGCTCACCCCACCCCACAACACTGCCCCCCAGCCCCGCAATGAGCTGCTCAAGCCCACTGCACCCCACAGCATGACCCCCACAGTGCTACCCCAACACCGCCCTACCAGACCCACCCCACACAACCTCCCCGCACCGCCCCGCCCTACACTGTGCTGCCAATCCCACACTGCCCCACTCCAAGCCCCCCCATTCCACACTACACCATCCCCATGCACCCAACCCCACTCCGCCCTGCCCCATCCCCCAAGAACCCCCGACCCCACAATGCCCCACCCCCCATTCCACATGCACCCTCCAAACCCCACCCCGCCCCATCCCATTCCCCAAGAACCCCTGACCCCCACAATGCCCCACCCCCCAGCCCCCCCATTCCACATGCACCATCCTCAGCCCCCCCCACCCCACCCTGCCCGGGCGCTGGGGTGGCTCTTTGCCCCCCACCCCAGGAGCAGCTCTGTGTTGTGCGGGGTTGGGGGGGGGAAGGCTCTGCCCACAGCAGCTCTGATAGGTTGTTCTATGCCAGGAGGTGGGCAAGTGGGGCAGACAGCCAATCAGAGGGCTCCTTCCCCCACCCCCTGCCCTGCTCCCCCTGTCCCACTCCTCCCCCTACCCCAAGTCCTGCCCCCACACCCCCTGCTCCTCACCCTGCCCCCCTTTGCACTTGCTGGCAGAGGGGGTTCTGGGCAGCTTCCATGGGGGCTGGCCTGGGCGCAGCCAGAGCAAACGGCCTCGGCCCCAGTACCACACCCAGCCCCACGGTGCTAGGATCTGGGTGCACCAGCCTGGCTGCCCTGTGCCGTGGGGAGCTCCAGCCCCGCTGCGGCTGCCAGTCCCCTTGGTGGGCATGCGGCCCTGCCCACGGGGTGCGGCTTCCAGCTTGGGGAAGGGTGGGGCTAAGTGCCCCATGCAGCAGCGGCAGCCGGTGACTCAAGTCCCCCCCGCCGCCCTGAGCCTGGGTCTTAGGGACTGGATGGGAACTTGCCTGAGGGCCCCCGGAGCAGAATGGAACCCAGGTGTTCTGGCTATGAGCCCCCCGCTCTGACCCACTAGATCCCCCCAGAGCTGAGGACAGAACCCAGGAATCCTGATGCCCCCCTCCCTATCCCATTGCCCAGCCGTGCCCTCGGCGGGCAACGCCCGGCCCGGCTGGCTGGCTCTGCAGCCCGAGAGGGGGCCGGACTGAAGCTGGCTCCGGGGGAGTCTGAGGCAGAGCGAAAGGGAGCGAGGGAGGGGAAGGGATGATAGCGCAGAGTCCTTTAATAGATTCAATTTCTGCCGCCGCTGGCTGCGGGGCGCGGAGCCATCAATTCGATTCGGGGGCCGGGGAATTTGATTTGGAACGACCACGCCATCAATTAGCTTTTATTGATGCCATTCCTCACTGGCAGTCAATGGGATTGGAAGCCGTGGCTGGCTACAGAATACCAAGTGCCCCTAGCTCAAGGACACGGGGCCCAGCTCTGCCTGGGGGGGGGGTCACGCCTCTTCTGCCTTCCCTGGGGCCCTGCACTAGGCGTAAACACGCCGCTTCTCAACTGGGAGAATCCCGGCACCGGGCTCTCGGTCAGCCCCTGGGGGACACCCACCCCCTGAGCGCCGGGCCGGGGCCCGTGGGACCGGCTAGCAGGATGCTCTGTGTCCGGGCAGGGATCCCGAGCACCAGGCCGGGGCCTGTGGGACCGGCCAGCAGGATAATGCTCTGTGTCTGGGCAGGGCTCCCCTGAGCCCCGCGGGCGGCTGGACCGGCCATGCTGCTCCCCAGGCAAGGTAATAACCAGCAGCCATTTTGAGGGGAGGGTGGCGGCAAGCTGGTGGGATCCCTGAGGGGGCCACCCCCCAAGCCTTGCCCTGGGTGAGGGCCTGCCCAGAGGGTGGGGGGCTGGGCTTGGTGCCAGAGGCTGCAGCCCATGTTCCTTGGGTGGTGAATGGGGCTGCTGAGGTGGGGGTGGGCACTGGGGCAGGGTCCTGAGGTGCTGCTGGGGGTGCCATCAGTGGGTCAAAGGGAGGGCAGTAGCCAGCGGGGCAGAGAATCAGCCCCCCCTCACTCCTGGAGGAGCAGCCAGCAAGAGCCCTGCTATGGGGTGGGGAGAGGTCAGGGGTGCCAGGCTGGGGGGTCTTGTCGATGGAGCCAGGGACACCCCAGCGGGTGGGGGACCAGGGTGTGGGGTGCTCCAGACAGATGGTGGAGCTGTGGGGGAGGGGACAAGGCGAAGGCTTTTCTCAGCCGCTCGTTGAACAATCTCTCCAAAGGCGCCGTAAAACCCATCTGCCGTGACGGCGCCACTGCAGCAGGCAATAAAAGCGCCTGGAGCGCGGGAGCAGCGCGCGTGCCCGCAGGAGCCCTGGGTGTGCCCCTCACCCCACATGCGCCGTGCCCAGCAGCGAAGCCTGCGGGGCCCAGATGGGTTTCGCTGCCCAACTTCCCCCAGTGAAGAATAAAATAGGAAGAATTTGTATTTGTCTGAGGCCTCCAGACACAGTGAGGGTGACTCCATCCCCAGGTGATGGGGAAACCGAGGCAGAGAGGTCAAATGACTTGCCCGAGGCCACACAGGGAGTCAGCAGCTTAGCAGGGAATAGAACCCAGGAGTCCTGGCTCCCCCCATCCCTGCTAATTGTCCGCTGACACTGCCAGGGAGCCCCAGAGGGTGCAGATCTCAAGGCAATGAGAAACCACAGGCACGGCGTTTCCCCTGCCCTTTGCATTGCTCCCAAGGCAAAGACAGGATGAAGTTTCCATGCAGGGCAGAACTGGCTGAAACTGACCCAGGTCAACAAGAGGGCCCGAGTCAGCGCGAGCCCCACGGCTGGACGCACACTGCGGAAGCAGAGCAGAGACCCCCAGCTGGAGAACCCAGGGGTGGCGGGTGGAGCTCGCTCACCTGGGAACTACAGGGGGAAGCCAGAGACACCCTGACAACAGAGCTCCCAACAGCGTGGCTGGGGACTAGCTCTGGGCTGCGCAGAACGGCCTGTGTTTCGATCCTTCCCTGCTCTGCGCTGACCTATGGCCCTACAGTGCCGGGGGCCCCTTGGCTAATAAACGCCACTGTTCTGACAGCGCTGCTCGGGGTCACTGCAAATGCTGGGTGAGGGGCCTAGTCCCCGCAGAGCGCCAGGCCTCTGCCCAGCATCTGGCTCAGGAGGACTTGCTGGGCAGCGCTGCTGGGGCGAAGCAGGAGGAATGGAGCCCCACACTGAGCGCGTGACCTGCCCTGAGGGGGACCCCTGGGGTCTGACACATTAAAGGGGTCCCCTGAGAGCCTGTGCCAAAGCCAGGGGCATAGCGCCAACCCTGGGGCTCTGCCACATCAGCGCAGCCCAGGGGGACGCAGCTGCCACTGGCTTCCTCTCTCTCTGGGACGTCTAGAGCCGTGCAGTGTCTCGGCATGGGGCCAGCACGGACGCAGGGCACCAGTCCACTGGGGCATGGTGCTACCTGGCAGCCCAGAGGAGCTCTGCCAGCAGCATGGGGGGCAATGCCCTGGTGGGGAACCCTGCTCAGCAGCAGGTTACGGGGGACCCCTGCTAATGCTCCCCCCCATGGCAGAGGCGGCAGGACCCAGAGGTGGGTGGCGCAGGCTGCTTGGAGCTGGATCCGACGGATCAAGCTGCATGTTCCACATAAGGGGCCGTGAAATTGACACACTGTGGCGCTGGCTGCGACAGCCGCCCGTGGAGCCGCACATTAGCCGCCCAGCTGCTCCCTCCGGCACAGGCTGGCTCTGCTCCTGGAGCCAAGGGACTGACAGGGCTGGGGGGCAGGGAAAGGACCCTGAAGGGCTGGAGAGGACGTGGGGCATGGCCAGGAGCATCCTCCAGCACTGCCCTGGGCTCTTCGCCCCACAGCCCAACCCACTGAGCTGGTGGTTAGTCCCTAGGCACAGGGAAAACTGAGTCACAGAGAGGGGCAGGGACACGTCCAGATCCTCACAACAACTCCCATGGAACAGCCAGGGGCAGAACCCAGGAGTCCTGGCTCCCAACCCCCCTGCCCTGACCACCTCTGTCTCTCCAACCCAGCCCGGCTCTGCCGTCCCCATTGGTGGGGGCAACGGGGACTCCATTCCCAGCATGTCTCTGCAGGCACCAGAGGCAGGAGCAGATCCCCCAGCCAGGCCAAGCCTGGTGACCGCACTGGGGAGCCGTGGCCTTGGGGGCCACCAGCCATCAGGGCAGCTGGCCCCACGGGGGTGGGGCAGGGTCTGTGTGTTCAGCTCTGGAGGCCCCCTGTCCTAGCGCTGGCATGGGGCAGCCAGGCTTGGGGAGCAGGGCCCAGCGCAGTCCCCACTGAGCCAGCCTCGAAGGGTGGATCCCACCCAGCCACGGGCAGGCCCTACCCAGAGCTGGTGCCCCTGGCAGGGAAGCCCCGTGGCCAGTGCCCAGCCCTTGCCGGGCAGCGGGAGGCCTACACAGCCGCAGGGACAGGCTCTGCTGAGCACAGCTGGGGGTGGGGCTGTCTCCCTGCAGACACCGCTGCACAGGGCTGGCAGATTTGTGGGCGCTGCCGGAGGATGGATGGGCTCATAACCAGGCTAGTCACACTGCTTTATGGCTGGCACTAATTCTCCTCTAGCACCTATCTGCGCTGCGTATTCTAATTGCCTCGTTTAGGCGTGGGCGGGGGGCAGAGTTAGACGGGGCGGGGGCGCCAGCTCCAGGGAATAAATCCATGGGATGGGCTTTTTACAGCTGTTTTCATTGGGAACGTACAATTGCAGCTCATGCCCAGGTGCTGCTGAAGAGCAGAGGGTGGGCAGAGACGTGGCACTTTGGGCACCGCCACAGGAAAGCTCGCAGCACAGGAGCCCTGGCTGGGCACCCAGGGGAGCTGGCAGCGCTGGGGGCCCCAACTGGGCAGTGGCGCAGGGGAGCTGGCAGCGGCGGGGGCCCCGTCTGGGCACTGGTGCAGGGGAGCTGGCAGCGCCGGGGGCCCTGACTGGGCACCGGTGCAGGGGAGCTGGCAGGGGCCCCAGCTGGGCACTGGTGCAGGGGAGTTGGCGGTGGCCCCAGCTGGGCACTGGTGCAGGGGAGCTGGCAGCGCCGAGGGCCCCAGCTGGACAGTGGTAGGGGAGCTGGCAGTGGCGGGGGCCCCAGCTGGGCACTGGTGCAGGGGAGCTGGCAGTGGCGGGGGCCCCGGCTGGGCACTGGTGCAGGGGAGTTGGCGGTGGCCCCAGCTGGGCACTGGTGTAGGGGAGCTGGCAGCGGCCCCGGCTGGGCACTGGTGCAGGGGAGCTGGCAGTGGTGGGGGCCCCGGCTGGGCACTGGTGCAGGGGAGCTGGCAGCGGCGGGGGCCCCGGCTGGGCACTGGTGCAGGGGAGTTGGCGGTGGCCCCAGCTGGGCACTGGTGCAGAGGAGCTGGCAGCGGCAGGGGCCCCAGCTGAGCAGTGCCGGGGGCCCTGGCTGGGCACTGGTGCAGGGGAGCTGGCGGTGGCCCCGGCTGGGCACTGGTGCAGGGGAGCTGGCAGCGCCGGGGGTCCCAGCTGGGCAGTGGCAGGGGAGCTGGCAGCAGCCCTGGCCGGGCACTGGTGCAGGGGAGCTGGCAGTGGCAGGGGCCCCAGCTGGGCAGTGCCGGGGGCCCTGGCTGGGCAGTGGCAGAGGAGCTCTGCATTGCAGGAGTCACTCACAGTTGTTGATCTGAGCGCTGATGCTGCTGCCGCCTCCTTGTTGTCCCGTTGCCAGCGACACGCAGCAATGACAGGCCTGGAAATTAACATCTCCCTGGCAGCGAGGTGCCCGCCCCACATGCCAGCCACCAGCTGGGCCCCATGCACCTGCTGCTGGGGGCGCAGGGGGTGGGGAAGGGCACTGACTGCCCAGGGTGGGGGGCCGCCCTCTGCAACCCACTGCAGTTTATTCTCTTCCCAAGAGGCTTTGGGGGCAGGAAGGGGAGACGGGGGGCTGGGTGCTGGCCGGGGGCTGCAGGGAAGGACACCCCAGCCCTGGGCCAGGGCTGCAGCCCACTTGTGTCTCGGTGCCCCCAGCTGAGCACAGCACCGTGGGCCCCAACTCTCCGCTCACCCCCACGCTGCCCCCCGACGCCATGCAGGCCTGCCCCTCCCCCCACCCGGATCCTCCCCGCCGTGTGTCTCCGGCGGAGTCTCGCTGTTAACATCTCCCGGCGCTGCAGCAGCGCGCTCGGCTAATCAGCGCAACATGCCCCATCGATCGCTGGCCGGGCGCCAGCCTCAGCCCCGCCGGGGAGCGAGCGAGCAGCCGCCGGCTCCTGCGCGGGTTACCCTTGCCTGCAGCACCAGCCCTGGGCCTAGGGACGGGGCCCCCTGCCCGCCGGGCTCCCCGCAGGCCCCCGAGACGCCCCGGAGAGCAGAGACCGGCTCCCAGGTACCAGGCGGGTGACTGAGTGGGGCACCCCCTGCCCGTTGCCACCCCACGGAGCCCAGTGACCCCAGCCCAGCTGCTGAGTGAAACCAGTTAACCCCCTGACTGCTGCATTAGTCTCCTCTACGGCCGAGACAGCAGGGAGCCGTCTCCCGGTGCCCCCAGGCACCCCCCAGGACCATCTCCGGGAGAGCTGCGCGGGCCATGCCCAGCGGTGCCCACGCTGGCTCTGCCGCGCTGAGCGGGTTATCAATTCCCTGCTCCCCCATCCCCACGGAAACCCAGCCTGGCCGAGCCGCAGGGTGCTCCTGCCATCAATCAGGGCAGGTCGGCCTCGGCCTCCCCACACGGCCCCCGCCAGCCCCCTGCTGGAGGGCCCCCCAGCGCCGTGGCACCCCCTGCTGGGGAGGTGCAGCAGCGAGCGGGGCCCCGGCTCCCCGATCCCACTCACAGCAATTCAACCCCCAGTGGGAACGGGGACCATGAGCCAACCCACCACACGCCCCTCCCCTGCCAGCCCCCCTCCATCTGACCATCCCCCCCAACCCCCTCCAGCGCACAAGGGCCTGCGACAGGCTCCATAAGACCTGGAGGGGGGGGGGTTCCAATGAGCACAACACTCCCTCCCTTTCCCAGGGCTCTGGGGTCCCCCCAGGGCTCTGGGGCCCCCCCAGGGTGCTGGGCCCCCAGCCCAGCTGCTGCGCCGAGGCAACAGGCAGAGGGGGAGCCCCCTGCATGGCCTCTTGTGGCCCGGAGGAAGCTCCGCGTCGGCTGGGATTGTGGGAGCAACGCCAAGGCCAGGGGAGGGCCCCCCACGATCCCACACGGGGCTCCCCCCACCCCTCACTCCAGACCCACAGGCCTCGCCCAGGGACCTGCTGCCAGGCAGGCTGAGGCACAGCGCACGGGCGATGCACGTGGGGGGGATGTGCCCCCTGAGATCGGGGCAGAGTCACCCCGAGCCAGCCACATGGGGCCCAACCCCTGTGAGCCGCTGGGCAGGGCCTGGGGGGAGAGCAGGGGCCAGGGCGGCAGACGGCTGGGCGCGGTACGGAGCAGCACCAGCTCCTCTGAGAGCCACCCTACAGCGAGGGGGGCAGCGCCCGGCATGTGGCCCGGTTGCAGCCTCAGGGGCTGGCGGTATCGGGCATCGGGGCCAGCGGAGCCGCCGGCATCTTGCAAACGCTTTATTGGTTGGCTCAGTCGCTAACACAGATACAAAAATACAAACTGTACACGGCCCAGAGGGGCGTCTTCACGGAAGACAGATCAGCGTCGCCAGAGCGAGGGGCTTTACCACGAGGGCGCCCAGCACCAGGGCCCGAGGTGTGAGGGGCTCCGGGGGACAGCGTCCAGCCCTGCCAGTGGAGGGGGGGGCCAACTCCTGGGTGCTGTCCAGGGCCGTACCCTGCAAGGCCAGAGCCAACAGGATCCTCCGACTCCCCATGGGGCCTTTGGGAACGTGCCAGGCGGAGAGGAGCCCCCCCCCCAGCGACAGCCCCCCCGGCAGGGTCCCTCCTGCTGGAGTCTCTGGGAGTCGTCCATAAGCAAAGGCCCATTTCACGGGTGCACAGAGCCCTGACCACCAGGAGGTGCCAATGAGGCCAGGATGGAGGCAGGCATCTGACCGGCAGCAGCGGGGGCGACGGAGAAGGGCCCTGGGGAGGGAGAGAGCCCATCAGGGGAGCACTCCGGGCTGGAGCAGGAGGGGTGGGCACGGTGCCCAGGGACTGAGCGCTGAGCTAGGAACCCGGGCCCAGAAATCAGCACCAAGGGGGAGCCTGCCTGGGATCCCCCCCTGGCAAATCACCTCTCCCGAAGATGGAGCAGACGGGGGGCAGGTCTATCCAGAGCTCCCTTCATCCCCACAGCATACCAGCACCAGGCCCCCCCAACCTCCCACCGTGAGCCCCCCAGCTCCTCCCTGCACCCCCTGGAGACACTGCACCCCAGCTGCCGGCCGGTCCCAGGCACCCTGGCCTTGCTAACATCCCTGGTACCTGCCCTCCACCAGGGCACCCCTTCTTACCGCCCAGCCAGCCTCTCTTCCTCCAGCTGAACGCCAGCACGGGGCGCCTCTGGGACCGGCACATCCTGGGCTCCGGCACCTCGGCCTGGGCGCTCTGGGGACCGGCAGGTGGAGCAGCTGAGCCGGGGGACTGAGCTGGGGTGAAGGCGCCCGCCCCACAACCCACGCCGTGGGGTCGGCTGCTTGGAGGGTTTGGGGGGGACAAAGTCCAAAAATCCCCAACTTTGCAGCAAGGAGACCCCCCCCCAGAGTGCGGGGGGGGGGGGTCAGAGCCACAGGAGGGGGATGAGGGCGAGGCTGAGGCAGGGGCCGTGGGGCCGGAGCGTGGCCAGCGCGGTGCTGTGACCCGGCGACTCGGTGTCTGAAGAGAGAACAAGAGCGAAAGGGCCCAGGCAGCTGGGGGGAGCTGGTCATGGTGAGCTCCCCCGAACCCCTCGCTGCCCATGTCCCCCACCTCCGTGGGGCACGTAGCACCCCCCCACACACACATACTCACCCCTAACCTCCCTCCTGCCCATGCCCCCCACCTCCCTGGGGCACGTAGCACCCCCCCACATACTCACCCCGACTCCCCCTGCTCCCATGCCCCCCCACCCAAGGCATGTAGCCCCCCCACACACATACTCACCCCCTGACCCCCTCCTGCCCATGCCCCCCACCCCCGTGGGGCACGTAGCACCCCCCACACACATACTCACCCCCTGACCCCCTCCTGCCCATGCCCCCCACCCCCGTGGGGCACGTAGCACCCCCCCACACACATACTCACCCCTGGCCCCCTCCTGCCCATGCCCCCCACCTCCGTGGGGCACGTAGCACCCACCCACACACATACACTCACCTCCTGGCCCCTCCTGCCCTTCCCCCACACCTCCGTGGGGCACGTAGCACCCCCCCACATACTCACCCCGACCCCCCCTGCTCCCATGCCCCCCCGCCCAAGGCATGTAGCCCCCCCACACACATACTCACCCCCCGACCCCCCCCGCTGCCCATACCCCCCCGCCCAAGGCATGTAGCACCCCCCCACACATACTCACCCCCTGACCCCCCTCCTGCCCTTCCCCCCACCTCCATGGGGCACGTAGCACCCCCCCACACACACATACTCACCCCCAACCTCCCTCCTGCCCATGCCCCCCACCTCCCTGGGGCACGTAGCACCCCCCCACATACTCACCCCGACCCCCCCTGCTCCCATGCCCCCCCGCCCAAGGCATGTAGCCCCCCCACACACATACTCACCCCCTGACCCCCCCCGCTGCCCATGCCCCCCTGCCCAAGGCATGTAGCACCCCCCCACATACTCACCTCCTGACCCCCTCCTGCCCTTCCCCCCCACAGCACCCCCCCACACACATACTCACCCCCCGACCCCCCCTGCTGCCCATGCCCCCCACCTCCGTGGGGCACGTAGCACCCCCACACACACATACTCACCCCCTGACCCCCTCCTGCCCTTCCACCCCACCTCCGTGGGGCACGTAGCACCCCCCCACACACACATACTCACCCCCTGACCCCCTCCTGCCCATGCCCCCCACCCCCGTGGGGCACGTAGCACCCCCCCACACACATACTCACCCCCTGACCGCCTCCTGCCCATGCCCCCCACCTCCGTGGGGCACGTAGCACCCCCACACACATACTCACCCCCTGGCCCCCTCCTGCCCATGCCCCCCACCTCCGTGGGGCACGTAGCACCTCCCGCACACACACATACTCACCTCCTGACCCGCTCCTGCCCTTCCCCCCACCTCCCTGGGACACATAGCACCCCCCACACACATACTCACCCCCTGACCCCCTCCTGCCCATGCCCCCCACCTCCGTGGGGCACGTAGCACACACACACACACATACACTCACCTCCTGGCCCCTCCTGCCCTTCCCCCCCACCTCCGTGGGGCACATAGCACCCCCCCCACACACACATACTTACCCCCTGACCCCCTCCTGCCCATGCCCCGCACCTCCGTGGGGCATGTAGCACCCACACACACATACTCACCCTCCGACCCCCCTCCTGCCCTTCCCCCCCCATCTCCCTGGGGCACGTAGCACCCCACACACACATACTCACCCTCCGACCCCCCTCTCCCACGGGGCTGAGATTTGTGAACTTCTGTCACAGGCTTTGTTGCTGGAAACAAATCAAACCCAGAATCCGTCAGTGACTCTGTCTCCAACAGGAAGCCCCCCCAATCCCCAGCACTGCCCTTGTGCTGCCCCCCCCCCCCCCCCCCGCCGATCCTGGGAACTGGCCCTGGCCAGCCTCCTTGCACCAATGTGCGTCTGCCCCCTACTCACAGGGTGTGGGGGTGTCCATGGCATTTCCTTCCGAAATCAGCAGGCTCCCTCCCCCCCACGGGAGCCAGAGAGAACCGGGGGTCCCCTCCCCGCAGTGCCAGCAGCACAGCCCCCACGCCAGGGTGGAACCAGCCAGACACCTGGAGTCCCCCAGACAGAGCCGCCCTCCTCCTGCCGCAAGGGATTCTGGGAAGAGTCTAGATGGAGAACGGGCTCCCCCTCCCCAGGGCTCATGCCCACCCCACGTCTGGGTCCCATTAGCAAGCTCCTGCCGTGTAGGGGGGGGCCCCGCTCAGCCCCCCCATCCACCCCCCCGCCCCGTCGCCCGGCCAGACAGACTCACTTGTTGCCTTGCAGCAGACGGCCACTCGTAGCCTCAGGCACCGCCCGGCACTCTCTGGGGTGGGGACAGCTGGGGGCAGAGACAGGGACATCAGGGCACTGCCCACACGGGCACAGCCGGGAGCCAGGCCTGCCCCGAACCCAGGCATCCGGGCAGCAAGGCCAGGGCCCTCCCCCTCCAGTCCCCACTCCGCAGGAGCCCCCAGCCCGCTCGGACCCCTCCCCTCCAGGGGCCATTGAGGGGGATTTATGAGCAGCTCCCAAGCGCCTGGCGGGCGGCTCCGTGGCGGGGGTCTTAGTGCAGCAGGAAGCACCTGTGCCCAGCAGAAGAGAGTCGCCCCCCGCCCAGCTGGGAAACATCAGTCCAGCCCCTCCCTCGGGGCGGGGGAAAAGCAGGGTCAGCCGGGGTCACTGTCAGGGGGACGCCAACAGACCCAGCTACTCCCTGGCTCGCCTGCAGGCACCGGCCCGTCCACTCACAGGGCAGTGCCCGCCACGCCCCCGGGCACTGGGGATCTCTGCGCACCCCTCGGCCAGCGCTGCTGGGGAGAGCAGTGAGGCTACGACCCCGGGGGAGCCCTGCCCCTAACAGCCCACTCCTCACTCGCACCCTGAGTAGACCAACGCTCCCCCAGGCCGGCCACTGTGGGGTGCTGCGCCAGCGCCACCTCCCCACCCAGCATGGAGGCACAGCAGCAGGTTGTTTGGATGGCCTGTGGTGTGGGGGGGAGAGACCCCGGGGAGCCACTCCCCACCCCTCTCAGAGCCCAGGCCCTGGCAGCCCGGGCCAGCGAACTCTTGGGGGCAGCTGGCATTGGCTGGCTGGAGCAGGGGTACCCAGCCAGGGCCCAACTCAGGCAGCAGCCAAGATCTGGGCAAGGGGCGCCCCCTCCTGGCCACCTGGCACACTGCAGTGGGCTGGGGAAACGGGGACAGAACCCCTGCCAGGGCACTGCCTCCCAGCTGCTCCCACATGCACCCAGCCCACAGCTCCGCCTGGAGCCAGCCCCGCTTGACAGGGCCTGGGGGGGTCCCTGGGGGCACAAGCGGGCCCGGGGGACACTCACAGATGATGTAGTAGGTCTCCCCCGACTGGTACTCGATGCCCAGCGCGAAGGGCGTGAAGCGCCGGATCTTCTCGGAGAAGAGGACGGGCCCGAAGGGCGCATGGGGCCGGTTGCATTCCCAGAGCTTGAGGGCACCGGGTGTCTCGTAGCAGCCCCGGTAGCCCTCGGTGTCCACCATGTGCAGGCTGAAGGTCTCGGCCCGGCCCGCGGGCACTGGGTGCTCGTAGTGCGGGCAGTAGATGTCCAGGTAGTCATTGATGGAGACCTGGACAGCATAGTCGTCATGCAGGAAACTGGGCGAGAGAAGGGGCCAGGGAGTGGGCCCAGAGCCATGGTGCCAGGAGGGCTAAGGGGGGCCAGCAAGGGGGCAGGGAGCTGGTGGGGGAGCAGCCATGGTGCCAGGAGGGGCAGGGAGCTGGGAAGGTTGGGGACAGCAGCACCCCCTCCGCACCCACCAAACCCTGGCCGGAGCGGCTGTGGGGGAAGGGGAGCCAGAGTTCAGCCACACCCACCATCTGCCCACTGTACCCAGCAGCCAGAGAAGGTCTGGCCCGGGGCTGACAAGTGCCCGTGCTGCCTGTGGGCTCAGAGCCGGCTGCCTGGGCAGAGGGGTGAGGTTCCTGCAGCCGGACACTTAGCAGCAGCTGGGGCAGAGCTGCCCGGGCCATGACACCCAACGGTCCCAGCCAGGCCCCACATGCTGAGAGCTGCACCCTCCTCCCCTGCCCCTGGCTTCTCCCAGAGTCCGTGCGTGTCCCCAGGGTCGGTTCATGTTGGCTGGTTACAGGGCACCAGCTAACGCCAGGGAAGGAACTGGGAACTCGGGGGTGGCTTGCATTGGCTTTACAGACTCCTTTGTGCCCATTTCCTGTGCTGGAGACCTTGGCACTGCCTGCAGGGGGAGGGCGCTGGGACAGGGTGACGAGATTCCTGCTCGCCCCTCCTGGGCACTTCAGACAGAGGGATGGACCCAGCAGGTGCCAGCTCCCAGGGGAGCACAGGCCAGACAGGCAGAGCCAACGGGGTCAAGGGACTGACAGCTGCGCTTGGCCCCCGACTCACCCCACTGCACACGCCAGCTTTGGGGGCCGTGCGAGGGGGACAGCCCCAGGCCCTCTCCCCCGGTGGTCAGGCCAGGTGCTGGCAGGCCCAGGCCCCAACACCTGGAGTGGACGTGTCAGCCGCTGGCTCCCACGCAGCGCTCGGCTCCAGCCTGTTGTTGAAACAGCTCCGGGCAGCCGGCCTCGCTGAACAAAAAGGCATCAGCTCCGATTAGGCTCAGCCTGCTGGAACTGAATGCGCTCGGCGGGGCGGCTGGGGAGCCGGGGCCGCGGCTCAGAGCCCAGCCACGCCGGGCCGCGAGCTGAGCGCGCACAAACCCCCTGCCCCAGGCGCAGGCCTCAGTGCCCCGCTGCGCTGATCGGCTGTGACATACCACTGGGGGGAAGGGACGCTGCTCACACACCGGGCTGCTGGGGCCAGCACGGGCCCCTGTGCAAAGTCTGGTGTGCACAGTGCATGGCCCGGTCCAGGGAGCTCACACGCCTGTGCACGCACACACACAGTGCACGGCCAGGCCCAGGGGAGCTCACACGCCTGTGCACACACACAGGGCACGGCCAGGCCCAGGGGAGCTCACACGCCTGTGCACACACACACAGTGCACGGCCAGGCCCAGGGGAGCTCACACGCCTGTGCACAGACCCACGCATGGCCAGGCCGGGGGCAGCTCCAACAGGATCCAGATTCCCAGTGGCTGCAGTGGAGGATTGAGGCTGGACTGGGCAGCGCTGGCAATGGGAGGGAGAACGGTCTAGTGGTTACAGCGCAGGAATGGGACCAGGAGATGCAGGGGACTGGGCTGTGCCCGCTGTCAATCCACCCTCAGCATGAGACAGACCCACCAAGGGCAGCTGAGAGCAGCCCCAATCCAGCTGCACCCCCTGCTCTGCCAGGGCAGCTTGGCGGCTGTGCCCAGGAGGCAGGGAGCGCCAGGCAGTGCCCTGCCCTGGCAGGCAGTGGGCTGGGACATCAGTGCCCGTTTAACGAGGGCTGGGCAGGTAAGAGCTCACACTGCCCTGCCCCACCCACCAGTCAAACGCAGACACCTGGCCGATCCGCCTCCCCCGGGCAGGGCAGGGCAGGCGGCGTCTGTGTTCACTGGGCAACAGCCCGGGATGTAAACAGGGCTGCAGGCCAAGCCCCGCTGCCCCCCTCCCCTCTGCCCCACGCCATCTCCTGGGCTAGGCAGTTGGGAACCTGCCTGGCATAGCCAAGGAGGACAGCGGGGCCCGGCTACCAGGGGCATCCTGCTACTCACGGCCCTGATGCGTCGCTCCCTTGGCGCGGGCACACACAGGGCTGGGGACGGGCTGCCTAGGGGGGCACAGTGAAAACTACGACCTAGTTCTGACCTGGCCTCCCAGCCACAGACCGAGGTCCAGGTGCCCCCTGGCCCACGTGCCACCTCCACGCCCCGTGGGGCCAGCTCTGATGGGAATGCCCAGCACTAGGGGTGCACGCCCTGCTGAGCCTCTCCCCCAGCCCACACTCCAGCCTGTCTGCTGCAGGACCCCAGGGAGCTGGGGCCCTACAGCGGGGCTGTCCAAGGCAGGTCCCCGGGTAGCAGGGTCGGCAGTGCGCAGTGAGCACAGCCCGGCTAGTCCCTGCACCGGCCTCGGCAAAGGCTGATGCTGGATCAGCCAGCACCTCGGTCCTGACTCGGGCAGCTGGGCCGCAGCTATTAGCCACGCTGCCGTGGGGGGGAGCGGGCGGCCAGCCGGCCCCACCTACACCCTGCTCTGCCAGCTCCCGCCAGCAAACCCGGCCCCAAGCCATGGGACAAAGACGCAAAAGGGGGCAGGTCATGGAGTGCCCCCCCATTCAGCCATTCGCCCCTGGCTGGCCCAGACGCCAGCACCACAGGGGAGGGAGCCCTCCTATCTCACCTGGACACAGAGCCTCACCCACGAGTAAGAGGGGAATTTGGACCCCCTCACAGC
Source organism: Emys orbicularis (assembly GCF_028017835.1). Taxonomy (NCBI): domain Eukaryota; kingdom Metazoa; phylum Chordata; order Testudines; family Emydidae; genus Emys; species Emys orbicularis. The sequence goes on from NC_088702.1 coordinate 769,491, forward strand.
CTCCCCAGGGGCTTCCCTGGAGGCCCAGAGCCCCCCACAGGCCTGGCCCTGGGCACCCCCCTGCCCCAGATGCTGGACTCCTCTACCACCACTTCCTCCTTGTACCCGAGCCCTGCCCAGGTTACGGCTCCCAGGCCTGCCCCCTTTCCCCCAACTTGTGCTCAGGTCCTGGGGAAGCCCCTTCCCTTCAGCAGGGCCCAGGCTCCGGTGTGACGGGCCGGCACAGGAACCGCTGTGTGTCAGGCATAGGCCGAGCCCCATCCCTCCCACCCCACTCAGAGCATCAGCAACCTCAATCCCTGCCAGGGGGCCAAGCCCACAGGAGCTGGGGGTGGAGTGGGTCTCGGCACAGGCAAGGGGCCTACATGTGCTCTGTGCCCCGAAGCTGAGGGGTAAGGGGCTAACAGCACTTGGACGGAGTGATTTGGGGGGCAGGACTCTCAGCGTTATCGCCCCAGAAGAGCTGCGGCTCCAAGCGCGTCCTGCGGCAGAAGTCAGGAGCTCAGGGTGGGGTTTGCTCCAAATCGCCCCCAATGCTGCCGCATTGGGAGCCAGCTCTCCCCCTGCCCCCCTAGCAGGCCGGAGCCCTGGGAGCGGGCTGGCATCTGCTCGACAGAGCTCTGAAAATGAGGCGGCTGGGGCAGGGGGAGGGGAGATGGACTCATCCCCAAGTGCAGCTGTGCAAGACCCTCCAGGGCAGCCTGGCGCAGCCTGTGCCCAGCACCACGGGGACGAGCCAGGACCCTCCTGCCTGGAATAGCAGGGAAAGGTCAGGGACCCACATGCCCTAGACTGCCAGTCCCCTCAGCCCCCCGCCCCGGGCACAGTCTGGTTTAGTCAAGTCTCAAACACAGTTCAGCTTTGTAGAGGGAGGGCCCTGCAGCTCCCCCATTGCCACCCTCCCCTCCCCCCGTGTCACGGGGCACGGCCTGTTCTGCCCCACGCTGGGGGAGCCCGACTCCAGCAGCCGGAGAAGCCTTCGGGCACAGCCCAGGTGCCCTCGCCATTGGAGAGGGGGGGTGGCACCCTCATGCTGCCTGCAGAGGGGGCAGGAGCGGCTGCCACACTCGGGGGGGACAGAAACAGCAGAGGCAGGCCCCAAAGCGGCTTCCTGACGCTCCAGCCCCAGAACCCACCTGCCAGCTCAGCCCTGGGACTCGGTGCCAGCGGCTCACGCCCCGGCAGACAGGAGAGTTCCCAGGTCAAGGCTACAGATGAGGCTGATGGGGCGGGGGGGCAGGCACATCCCCTGGGCACAGCCAGGAGCAGCGCTGGGCCCGGCCACGCCCACGTTGGATGCAGGGCCAGCTGCGATCACTGGGGAGGGCCTATGGGGCCAGCACTTTCCACCTGGTTCAGGCAGCAGCAGGCCCACAGCCTCCTGCCCCTTTGCAGGGCGCCAGGCGCTGCCGGGCCGTTCCCACGCCGGGCGCTGCAGGAGGCGGGACGTTTCCCGGGGAGCGAGTCGCCCCAGACTCGCCCCGACTCGCCCCCTGGCCGGGCGGCGCCGCTCAGGAACGCCGGCCTGGCACAGGTGAGGCTGGCAGGACCTGCCCAGCGCAACGCCCGCTCCCTGCCCCGCCGCCTAGCAGCGCCGCCCGGCCCCAGCTGGTGAGGGGCTGGTCCAGCCCTCGCACCGCCCGCAGCGCCCCCCGGGGCATTTTACCGGCCAGTCGCTGCTGGGGCCGGGGAGCCCGGCCTGGGACTAGCCCGGAGCGGCGAGCTGCAGGGCGCAGCCGGGCCCCCATCGGCGCCGGGCTGGGGCCGGGCAGGGGGCGCGGGCAGTGCAGACAAAGGAGCCGCCGGGCGCGCAGCCGGGGCCGGCCGAGGACCCCCAGCCACCGAGCCCCCCGAGCGCGCCGGGCCGGGCAGGCGCCCCGAGCACCCCCGCTCCCTACGGCCCCCGGGCGCGGCGGCTCCGGGCCGAACCGGGCCGGGCCGGGCCATACCTGGGGTTGCTCGAGTTCCAGTAGATGATGTACCGAGGGACGCGCTTCGGCCAGAGCCCGCGCTCCGGCCGGAGCCGCCCCCACAGCAGCGGCCCCCAGAGCAGGAGCCGCAGCAGCAGCGCCGGGCGCATCGCTCCGGCCAGGTCGGGCGGCGGGCGCGGGACTGCCGGGCGGGGGGACTGACCGGCGGGCGGGCGGACGGGCGGCGAAGGGGCCGGGCGGGGGGCAGGGCAGGGCAGGCCCCGCCCCCAGCTCCAACTTCGGGCCAATCAGCGGCTGGAGCGCAGCCACCCCGAGCAAAGTTCCCCAAGTCCCAGCTTAACCCTTTGGGGGCCGAGCGCACCTGCCCCCCCCCGCCAGCGCCCCCCGTTAACAGCTCAGCGGAGCCGGGCACTGGGGGGAAAACCCCAAATATTTCGGCCCAAGTTTTGGTTTCCCGGCCGCGGTTCTGGACGAAGTGTCCCCATTTCCGCGGGGGGGGGGTGGGGGGGAACGGCCCTTTCCGCCCCCCCCCCCCCGCGTGGAGCAACCCTAGGGACGCCTGCAGGGCAGCTGCTGGGCTGGGCTCAAACTTTTTTTGCTGTGACCCCCTTTGAAAATATTTCAGGCTGTGACGACCCCCCTCCCTTTCTCCTGCCACCCTCACTTCTGCGCTGCTGCTGGCGGTGGCGCTGCCTTCAGAGCTGGGTGCCCGGCCAGCAGCCGCCGCTCTCGCAACCCCCCCGACCAGGGCGGCTCTATGTTTTTTGCCGCCCCAAGCACAGCAGTCAGGCGGCCTTCAGTGGCATGCCTGCGGGCGGTCCGCTGGTCCCGGGGATTCGGTAGCGTTTCTGCCGGTGAGCTGCCAGTCCCGTGCCTTCGGCGTAGCCACCGCCGCATTGCCGCCAAAGCCGGGGGACCGGCGGACCTCCCGCAGGCATGCCGCCGCAGGCTGCCTGACTGCCCCCCTCACAGCGACCCCCACCCCCGACTTGCCGCCCCAGGCACACACTTGCTGCGCTGGTGCCTGGAGCCGCCCCTGCCCCTACAATAGTCTTGTGACACCCTTTTGGCTCAGGCCCCCCCGTTTGAGAAACGCTGCATTCAGGACAAGGCCAGAGCGGAGCCCTGGGGTCACCTAGGCCAGAGCCACCCCCGGGCTTTCCCCATCCCCGCCTCCAGTCCTGTGTGAACCAGAGCAGAGCCCTGGGGTCACCTAGGCCAGAGCCACCCCCGGGCTTTCCCCATCCCCGCCTCCAGTCCTGTGTGAACCAGAGCAGAGCCCTGGGGTCACCTAGGCCAGAGCCACCCCCGGGCTTTCCCCATCCCCGCCTCCAGTCCTGTGTGAACCAGAGCAGAGCCCTGGGAACAACCTGCCAGGGATGGAAATCCCCCCAGCCCGATGTATGGTGCCTGGCCCAGTGGTTATGGTCTGGCAGCTTAGGTCTAGTCTGAATTTGGCTGGTTTCTACTTCCAGCCGTCAGAGCTCTCGGTGATCCCGTTTGTCCCCCCAGGCCGGGCCTTCCCTCTCATAAGCTAACCAGGGTGACCCCTGGAGCCCGGCCGGATCGGACCCCTATTCTAACCCTTTACCAGGCTGGGGGCTCCGCTCTGCCCCCTCGCCAGCTCATCAGCATCCTTAGATTGTGGGCCCCTGGCTTCCAGCAGTGCCCAGTGGGGAGGTAAAATCACCTCCCTACGCCGACCCCAGCCACCCTGGGCCTGCATCAAGGACCCCACTAGACCTCTCTCCCCTCCCCATGCTGGAACGAGAGCCCAGGCAGCCTGACTTCGTGGCCCCCACCTAGTCAAACCTTCCCCTTATCTCAGGAAGCAAATCATTTCGAGATCTCACCAAAGGGGACCTGTCTTGGGGCCTCCCCTAAGATCAGTGGGGTCGGCTCCCAGTTGGGCTGCTGGGGGGAGGGGAAGGGCATAGCCGGTCCTAACCGCTGCGCTTGGCGGGGTCCCTTCAGAGGCAGCTCGGGCACTTTTCCAAAGCCCCAGCCGGGCTTGGCAAGGAGCCTCAGTCTGCTAAAGCCAGCCCGGTCCACAGTCCCCATCGTACGGCCCGGTAGCCCCCCGCCCTCGGCAGCACAGCCAGGGAGGCCCCAGATGGACCTGTCCTCCCTGAGCTCTCCCCCCCCCCCCATCTCCTCGCTGAGCTGTCCAGGTGCACTCACCTCACAGCCCTGGGACCCCCCCCGCCGGGCCCAGTCTGCCCAGCTCCTGGCCATGCAGCCCCCCCAGCAGCATTCTGCCAGATGAGCAGGAAACATCCCCAGCAATGCAGCCTCAGCTCCCCATGGCAGGGTCAGGCCGTGGTCCCTGCCCCAGGGGCACAGGCCCTGGCACCCCCCTCTCCTTGGGGCTGCATCCCAGACCCAAGGCCTCCCCCTGCCCCCATGCTGACAGGCGTCACACCTCCCTCCCACTCCCCAGAGCCCCCTGGAGTCCTGGTGCAAGGGCCAGAGCCGCTGCGAGTACCCCCTGCTCTAAGCAGCGCCCGCCCCAGCCTGGTTACGCTGCACTTCCAGCAGCGCCTCCCCCGGCTGGGTCTAGTCACATAGCCAGGCCAATGCCACAGCCCCTGTGGCAACAAAAGGTAAGTGGATCCATGCGGCCAGGCAGCACAAGAGAAACTTTGTTCCGTGTTTGGGGGGGCGGTGCCGGCGCTGAATGGTTCTGGCGCGCACAGTGCAAGGGAGAGCAGCCTTTGTGCTGGCGCGGGGGAGAAGCCGGGACTCAGGCCCTAGGGCCAGCGCCCTGGGACGGAGCCTGGCACAGAGCCACAGGACATACTACCACCGGCCCCCATCCCCTTGGCGCGGCCCTGCCCATCGAGCGCCGCCTGGCAGCACGGACCAGCAGCGACCGCACCGGGCTGAGCTGGGGGCGAGATCCCGGAGCCATGCTCCGGGGCTGGTCCTGGCTGCACAGCGTTGGGGGGGATGGGAACTGCCGGGGGGGGGGGGGAGTGATGCCAGCACACCCCAGCAGCGCCCCTGGGGGGCATCCATAGCTCTTACCTATGGGGACCACCCCCCTGCAGGGCGCTGGGGGAACAGGGATGGGCGAGCTTATGGGGGGATGGAGAGTCTACCCCCAAGGGGAAGGTACCCAGAGGCAGAGGGGGCCCCCCATGCCTGCCACCGAGGGGGAAGGGTTCCCCCTTAGGAATAGAGACACCCCCACCCCACCCCCGGGGATCCCCGAACTCGCCACTCCCAGGCTGCCTGGCTCTGTGCCCGGCTGGAGTTTGAGCTGCCGCGCCACCTAGTGGAGCATCGGGGTAACCACCGGGGGAATTTCAGGGTCGTGGCTCCAGCAAGCAGCAGGGCCCACCCCCAGCCCCCCAGGCAGGTCAATGGCACCAGCTCAGAGGGCTCCCCCCGCTGCCCTCCCCCCACAGGAGGAGGCAATAGAATTTGTCCTAGGCCTGGCCCTTCCCGCTGCGCCCAACGCCCCATCCGGCTCCCCTCCCGTGCCATGCTGGGGGGGCACAGAACCTCCTCTCCCCCTGGCAACCCAACCCCCTCCTGGAGACCCCCAGCAGAGCATGCACGGGGGAGGCTGGGAGTCAGGACTCCTGGGTTCTGGCCCTGGGAGCGGATCATACCTGGGCTTTGCTCCCTGCTGGGCCCTGGCGGCGGGGCAGTTCTCCAGGGTGGGGATGGGAGCGTGAGGCCCTGGACTGGGGTCCTGGCCTGGCCCTTCAACGCTGCTGCCCTGCAGCGCCCCAAGGCTGAGGGGATCCCCCCTGAAGCCTCCATTAGGCCACATGGAGAAGGGATCTGAGCCCCCTGGAGGGCTCCTGCCGTCACGAGAGCGCCGCATGCCCCCCGAGGGAGAGCCGGCCCCAGGATGGGCAGAGTTCGGGGCACTGCCCAGGGTGTGGCCAGCACTACATGCCACTCCCAGGGGCACAGAGAATTCACGTTGGAGTGGAAGGAGTTAACTCAGGCAGCTCCCAGCCCCTTTATTAGACAGTTTGCAGATGATCTAAAGCGGGTTCAGAAGCAGCCAGCGCCCCAGAGAAAGGGGGAGCCCCACACCAGGGAGTCCCTCCCACCCCAGCCAGGCAGCGTCCCAGCGAATGGCTCTGGTGGTGCCGAATCTCCCAGGACAAGCTCCGGCACGCACCCACTCTCACCCGTGCTCCCTGCCCAGACGCAGCCGCTCCCCTAAGGTGCGCCCAGCCACACCCAGTGTTCGGAGCCCCCAGCACCCAAGGCCTCTCAGGGCCCAGTTCCCAGGGCAGGGGATTGGCAGGTCCAGCCGAGGGGATGGCGCCCTGGCAGGGTGTGGGCAGGAGAGGGGCTTTGGGCAAATACCCAGGAACAGCGTCCGCAGCAGAGTGTAACAGGCAAGACTCCTGCAGCCCAAGGCTAGTTCCGATCCGGCTCCGCAGCGTCCCTGAGCTGGCGGGCGGGCGTCTCTATGGGGGAGGAGCCCAGAGAGAGATCCCAGCGCTGGGGAACTTCCAGAGTCAGCAACAGAGGGGGCATGGGGGGGCCATGCCAGCAACGGGGGGGCCAGTAACCCCGAGTCCAACAGGCAGCGAGGGAGGGGAGGTTCCAGAGCCCGCAGCAGTATCCATCTCACGCTAGGTGTACTGGAGATGCCCAGCGGGGGGCGGGGGAGCTGGCCTGGGGGAGAGAGGAAATGTGAAACAGGTAAGTAATGGGGACAGGGGTCTGCCTTAGCCCACCCCCCAGTGCCAGCCAGCGAGACGCCCCCCGAGCCGTGTCTGCAGCCAGCGCTCACCTGGAGGGCAGCACCATGACGTGGGGGCCGTAGGAGTGCACCGAGGACAGCTCAGGCCCGGAGACGAGGGGCCCGGTGGGATCCGAGGGCAGCAGCCTCCTGGGCAGGGGCAGCTTGGCAGGGCCTGGCGGCTGCGGAGAAACGTCAGGGCGAGTTACTGAGGAGGGCTCATGTCCCGGGGTCTCGCACAGGGCGAGGGAGCTCACGCAGCACCCACTGCCCCCCCCCCCCCCCCCGCCAGCTGTGCCCTGCACATCCCTTGGGGGGAGACGAGGTCGATCCCCCGACCCCACACAGGCGGCCTGGCCCCTGCTGGGCCCCACAGCCAGACATCCCTCCCCACGCACAGATCCGCGCCACCGTCACCATCACCCCGCGTGGCGCGGTTACCTGAGCGCCTTTCAGCACAGGGTCTGCAGGCAGTGGGCGCGTGGGGGGGGGCGGCCTGTCCCGCAGCAAGGCCTGGGCAGAGAGAGCAGGGACAATGAAACAGCGACACAGCGCCCCACGCTGGCAGCTGCTGGGGGTCCACACAGACCCCTGGGGAAGAGGCAGGTCCTGCCTGCCTCAGCCAGGGGGAGATGAGAGCCCAGCACCGGGCTGGGGGCTCCAGGGACAGAGCGGGGCCAGGGCTGCCCCGCGGGGAGCCCAATGCCAATGGGATGGGGCTAAAATCTCCCAGCCCGGGTGCAAATGCCAGGGGGCCTGTGAGGAGCTGCCGGCCCAGTGCACTTCCAGTGGCCAGGCGTGAGACCCTGGGCAAGGCGTGCTGGGCCCCTGGGCTGAGGTGTGCGTGTCAGGCTTGGGGGAGAGCTTGGGGCCAAAGCCACATGTTGGGCGCTTGCTCCATCCCATGGCTGCACCCAGGACCCCACAGCCCAGCACAGGGGTGCATGGCCCATGGGGCTACACCCTGCCCCCACATCGGGGCTGGGGAAGAGAGACTTACGGGTGACCCTGCGGGGGCCAGTTTCACACTCAGGCCCTGCCCTCACTGCTGCTCTGACCCCATCACCCCCCAGCACACGGGATGGGAGGCCGAACCAAGCCCTGGAGTCCAGCCCCGTGGGGGCAGAGCCCGTGTCAGCCGGGCAGAGCTCAGTGCCCCCGGTGAGTCCATGCAGTGACAGGCATGCAGGGGCCTCAGCGGGGGGTTAGAGCAGCCGCTGCCCTGGGCCCCCATCCGCGCCCAGCAGGGCCCAAGGACGTTACCTGGGATTCCTTAGGAAACGGGTCAGGCGGGAGCGGCTTGGAAGGCGGGTCGGGCCGGGCCCAGCCGTGGGGAATGGGCTGCAGAAAGAAGAGGAGGAGAAAGCGGCAGCGGGGGGGGGGGGGGGGAAGTCAGTGAGACAGGCGGGGGGGTGTCAGTGAGACCAGGAGGGGGGTTAAGAGACGGGCCGGGGGACCATGCAGGCAGCGGTCAGTCGGTCAGTCAGTCGCCATGCAGCATGCGGAGTCAACTCGCAGGACAGAGACGCCTGCCCACGTCCCCCCAGGGCAGAGCAGATTGCCTCCCCCTGCCCCCGCGCAGGCTCCACTCGCAAGGACCCCCCAGGATCCCAAGAGGTCGCAGCCCATGGATGGGAGCCCCCATGCCAGCGTCAGGGGGCCCTGGGTTGAGGCACAGCCCCGTGCCAGGTTGCTCCCCGGGCGGGAGGCTCCTCGCTCCCTAGGGGCCGATCCCCTCCCCTCACACTGGGGCTGACCCAGGGCAATTGGACCCTCCCACCCCAGAGCCCCTCGCCCAGCGGCATCCACTGCCCACCCCCGACGCTGCCAGGGAGGGAGGGGGCATAGTGCCGGGATCAGCACCCCAAGCCTCGTGGCCGGGCCAGGGATGGTCAGCGAGTGAAATCCTCGGCTGTACCCCAAGCCACAGACAGCACCTCCAGCAGCACAGCAGCCCTATGTGGGGGCAGGGACCAGCACCCCCTGCTGCCCCCCATAACGCTCCCTGCGGCACAGCCCCACCCCCCATCACCACCCTGGGGCCAGCCCTGCCTGCCGGGGGAGAGCACCTCCTGCCCCACAGCGCCCCCTAGCGCCCCACGGGGCCAGCCCCGACTGCCAGTGGAGAGCGCCCCCAGCGCCCCCTACGGCACCAGCCCTGCCTGCCGGGGGAGAGCGCCCCCTGCTGAGCCCCCGTAATGCTCCCTGCCCCACAGCGCCCCCTAGCGCCCCACGGGGCCAGCCCCGACTGCCAGGGGAGAGCGCCCCCAGCGCCCCCTACGGCACCAGCCCTGCCTGCCGGGGGAGAGCGCCCCCTGCTGAGCCCCCGTAACGCTCCCTGCCCCACAGCGCCCCCTAGCGCCCCGCCCCGACTGCCAGGGGAGAGCACCCCCAGCGCCCCCTAGCATCCCACAGGGCCAGCCCCGACTGCCAGGGGAGAGCACCCCCTGCAGCCCCCCGTAACACTCCCTGCGGCACGGCCCCCCATCACCGCCCTGGGGCCAGGGGAGGGTGGAGAGCGCCCCCTGCTGCCCCCGTGGCACAGGGTTGTGACTTGCCTCGCCGCGCTGGCGCGAGGGGAAGCTGAAGTGGCACCGCTGTTCCAATCACAGTTCCACACCCGCGCACACACCCACGTGCACACCCATGCACACCCGTTCCCAGCCGCAGCCCTCACGCCCGGCACGCGTGGGGGCGACTCGCTGGCTGGAGAGCACTCACCTGAGACACTCGGGCGGCGAGCGAACGTAGGACTCCACCACTCGGTAACTCAACTACTCATTCCGGGGGGGTTTAAACCTCCCGTTCTCCCCCTGGCGTGTCGGGAGCCCGACTCTCACAAGTGCCCCCTAGTTCCCCAGGACACTGGTCCAGCACGGCCAGGGGGAGAGCCCCCTATGGAGCCCCCCGCCCTGGAGCGCAGAACCCCCAGTGCCCCTGGGGCCAGCACTGACTGGGGATTGTGCCCCCGAGTTGAGCACTTGCCGTCCGCCACGGGGGCCGTCTTGGCAGCTGCAGCAGCTCAGAGCCCATCTCCGGAACATATGGCCCATGGGAACAGGACCCTGCCCCCCCAGCCTAGCCCCAGTCACCCCAGCAACGAGCCAAAGCCTGTGGGGCCCCAGGCAGGGCGGGAGGGGCCCCCGGGTGGGGCGGGAAGTGCTGGACTCACCTTACTGATGGGCATCATCTGCAGCTCTGCAGGCAGGGGCCGCGGGCGCCTGGGGTGGGGCTCGGTGGAGCCTCGCGGCTCCAGCTGAGAGATCCTGGGGAGGAAACATGTCTCAGGCGCCCGCAGGGCAGGGTCCCCCCACTTCACACATCCCCAACCCTCAGGGTTAACCCTTCTGCGGCCAATCCCCTGCCAGGAAACTGCAGGCCAGGGAGCCATGGGGGGGGGGGGGGAGGCAAGGCTGCACACACAGGGGTGGTCAGGGGATTGGCAAGGGGGGGGTGGGGGTCAGGACTCCTGGGTTCAGCTCCCAGCTGTGGTCCTGACCCCCCCTGGGCGGGGTGGGGCTGGGAGCCGGCGGGGACCAGGTTGCAAGGCCCCAGGCCGGCACTGCCCCCAGGAGCGCCCGGCAATTGTGTCCCCAGGGGGGAGGGATAGCTCAGTGGTTTGAGCATTGGCCTGCTAAACCCAGGGTTGTGAGTTCAATCCTTGAGGGGGCCATCTGGGGCAAAATTGGTACTTGGTCCTGCTAGTGAAGGCAGGGGGCTGGACTCGATGACCTTTCAAGGTCCCTTCCAGTTCTAGGAGATAGGATATCTCCATTAATTTTTTTTTTTTTAATTCCCCAGCCGGGGGGCAGGCAGGAGCCCCCCCATAGGAGATCAGGGCGGCATCTTGCCGGGGCCAGCTGCCCCCAGCATGGCAGGCCCATGGCGACCAGCCACTCCACCGCCTGTGCTGCTGCTGCGGCCACACCCCCTAACCTCCTGGGGAGGCCGATCCCCAGCCCCTGGCCAGCTTCCCCGCCCCAAACTGCCAGGCCCCGCATAGCTGGGGGTGAGGGACTGGACAGCGCTCAGCGACCAGTCACCAGCAGAGAGTCCCCGTTCAGAGCCTGGAGGACAGGGCTTCCTGCTTTGGGGGGGGGGAACCCTCCGGGCAAGTGACTCTGAGCCCCCCACTCGGGGGGGGAATTTGGGAATATGGTCAGGGGAACCCGTGACGCTCCCCCATCTATCCACCGGGGCCCATGGACACGGCACTGCCGTGGGGAAGCTCACAATGAGCCCACTGTGCAGCCCCCCCCCCCCAACCCCCCCAGCGAGTTACCCGTTCGGCTCGGCCGAGACTCCTGCGCTGAGCAATTGCACCTGGGGCCCTGGCTTGGCGCTGCAGGGAGAACAGAGTCAGGGTCGCACCCGGGCCCAGAACGTGTCACAGGACCCAGGGTGGAGGCTCTCCCCAGAGGCAGGGAGCAGAGGCGGTTCCTGTGCTGGGGACACATGGGGGGGGGGGGGGGGCGGGGCGCGTGGCGTTACCTGTACTGGCAGCTGGTGCCCTTGCCGAGCTGGCAGAGGTGCTGGTGCAGGCTGGCGCGCTTGGCGTAGCAAAGCCCCAGAGCGAGGACCAGGATCACCGTGGCCGGGATCAGGGTGGTGGGGAGCGCGCTGCCCCCTGGCAGGAGAACAGCCCGTTAGTGTCCCTGGCAGCAAAGTCCCTCCCCCCGTGCCCGCCTGGCACCGGCACACAAAGCCCCATTCTTCTCACGCCCCACGCAGCTGGGGGGGGCCCTGCATGCGCCGCGCATGCCCAGCTTGGCCCTCAGGTTCCACCAGCCCCACCCCAAGGGGAGCTGGGTCTGAGTCCCCGCCCCGCCCTGCCGGACGCCTGGGTCCCAGCCTCGTCAAGTGTCAGAAACAGTGCGATAAGCCCCGCCCCCATGCCCTGCCCTCCCCCAGCCCCCTCACCTTGCTCCAGGCCCCCGGGGCCGCTGTCCACGCTGCCCCCGGACCCCGGGTTGTTGCAGGCGGGGGCGGCCCAGCCCGCCTCACAGTGGCAGTGCCCGTTGTTGTTGCAGACCTGGGGGGGACAGACGGAGCCTCCTCACGGACGGGCTCTCTGCGAAGGGACGGCACAGCCCCCCCCGCCCCCCGGACCTGCTGCCCCGCTCACCCCGTGCCCGTGGCATTGGCTCCCACACTCCTGCACTCCCAGCTCGGAGATGTCCCGGCACTGGCCTCTGATACACACCTGCCCGGAGAGAGAGGGAGTCACGAGAGAGATGGGGGGGCCCTGGCCCAGCATGGGGGGGGCCAGCGACCCCCTTCCCACTTGGCTGCTGCACCTGCTCCTCCCCTGTGCCCCGGAGTGTCCCCCCAGCTCACCTTCCCGGGGCCACAGGCCGTGCCCGGCAGCACCATGGCCAGGTCACTCACATCCTCGCCCAGGGGCAGGGGGGTCCCACGGCAGCCAGGTGCCACCCCATCCTCCAGGGTGCCCTGGGCACTGCCCCCCTGGCACTGCAGCCTCCCACAGCCAGCGTCCCTACACAGGCAGACAGGGGTCAGGAGGATGGACTATAGGACTCATGAATGAAATTGTTTTTAATTGTTTACTTTATTAATGTAACTTCATAAGTAAAGTTTTATGAATGAAACAATATTCATTCATAAAACCGGTTACCCCAATAACTGGCTAATTAACAATTAAGATGCTTGTTAATAGCCATAGCTGTTCAGTCAGCTGCCTTTGTGAGTTTCACTATCAATCCAATTCCTGCTTAAATCACTGAGACTTGCACTGTTTCAGTATTGTAACTTCTGTTCACCATTTATTACACTTGCCTACAGTGTAACTTCTGTTCACTGTTTGCCATATTGTAATTCAAACCCCATTTTACAACGCTTACTCCATTTTGTAAGGGCTTGCTGCAACCTTCATTTTTGCAAACCCTGCTGTAATCTTATTAGTTTAATTTAGATGTGTGAAGGAGGTATGTATGGATGATGGAATCAACCTCCAGCCCCAGCCTGTCCTGATTAAATAGAGTTCAAACACCAAGGGCTGAAGATGCAGACAAGAGCCCTAACAAAGTAAGAAGAATCCACCCTAAAAAGAAAAGGTACAATAGAAGGAAGATCAAAGCCCGGTCCAAGGCTGAAAGTCATGTCTGCAATTGACGGGTGATCAATCACCAAACCCGGAGGCAGTGTGACACAGCAAGACCTATAGACTCTGGATTCAAACTAAAGCCTACAAAAAGGATGGGTGAGATGGAAAACTTTGGAGGAGGGTAACATTCTGCTGCCAACATGGAAGGGCATTGGTGCATGCCCAACAGAGACCCAGCTCGTCCTTGTGCCCGGCTTTCCTGGCCAGTTAGCCGCCACAAGCTACGAACCCAAGCTGCAAACTCAAGCCACAGACTCAAGCCGGACTGGTAACTATGCAGCAGCTGCAGAACATCTGATGGATGGATGGATGGATGGGTGTGTGTGTGTGTGTGTGTATAGGTATTATGTGTGTGTATAAGGATTAAGATATTAGTTATTGGTCATAAATCAAATTGTAATAATAATAAATGTGGCATCTTTATCTTGTCCCCTTTAATAAGATCCTGCTAGTTTTTATTGGTATAACCGGACGGGGGGGGGGGGGAGACAGATGGGTGGTGTGTACAGGGGTCACTCACCACTGGGCACAGGGGATGTAGGTGCCGTTGGGGCGCTGCCCGCAGTGCCCATGCTCATCCCCCCTGGCATTCAGGGAGGCCATGCAGACGTCAGAGACAGGGCCCGAACCTGCATGGGACAGAGAGCCGTGAGCATCGCCAGGGGCCTCGGCACCCCCCCAGCTCTGCACCTCCCCCACTCAGCTCCACGGCATCCCGCCCTCCCCCCCCCAGCCCCCTGCCCCTTACCTGGGCCCCACAGCTCCTGGCACTGGCCCTGGTAGGTGGTGCAGGCCCCCCCGTAGCAGGAGGCCCGGCCCCCGGCGCAGGGTTGCCCGTCCTGCAGGTACGTGTTGGGAGGGCAGCGTGGGGAGAGCCCGTCGCAGAACTCGGGGAGGTCGCATTCACCACGGGGCTCCCGGCACGTGGAGCCGGCCCCTCGCAGCTGGGGATCAGAGAGAGTCAGAACGGGGGGGTCCCTGGCCTGGCCTCTGGCTCAGGGGGACTTGCTGGGTAGTGCTCCCGGGGTGAAGCAGGAGGCCAGAGCCCCCATGTTCAGGAGGCTGCATGGCCTGCCCTGAGGGATGAGGGGGACCCATGGGGGGTCTGGCACATCGAAGGGCCCAAGCTGGGGGCACAGAGCCGTGACCCCCCCTTGCAGTAAAACCAGCTGTCGTGTGGGACGGTGCCCAAAGCCTGACTAAACCCAACACCTCCCACGCTCCCCGCTGCCCCCGCCAGAGGCTGGCTGGGCATGTCCGTGACCAGTCCACGCCGGCCGCTCCTTAGCGCCTGCTCCAGGGGCTCCGAGGTGTTGAACAGTTTGCTCCAGGCTCTTGCCAGCCAGCGAGGTCAGGCCGATGAGTCGGTAACGCCCTGGGCCCTACGTTTGCCTCTCTCCGCCCTCCGGGGGCTCTCGACGAGAAACACCAGTGGGTCTGTGATTGCTTCAGCTAGTTCCGGCAGCAGCCCCGCCACTGGACTCCAGTGACCGTAGCCCAGGTATAACCCGTTCCTTCCCCCTCTGTTAATATTCATCGTGCTGCCATTTGGTCGTGTGACGAGGGGGAGCCCAGGGCTGGGCCGGCAGGGGGCTGCAGGTCGGGAGTGAGGGGCACTAGCAGGGCCCTTCCCACTCACCTTGCAGTCCTGGCAGCAGGTATCCCCCTTGGCGCACTCAGCTCCAGGGGCCAGCTGGCAGCTGCTGGCGTTGCAGCAGGGGTCAGTGCACTCCTGTGGGGCAGAGGGGCGGGGTGAGGGCCTGTGACAAAGTGGGGGATTTTCTTGTTTTTTCCGTGGTTTTCCAGTGGTTTGCATGCAGATGGGGGTGTGACTCAGTTTCCCTGGGTGTTACTGGTTTAACGAGGTGAGGGGAGAGGGAGTTTGTTGGGACACAGGACTGGAGAGGGAACTTGGGACCCCAGCCGATGGCCTGGAGGATGGAGACCCCAGTGACTGGTGACCTGACGACCCGGAGACCCAGCTCAGGAGTCGCAGCCGGTTCTGGCCAGTGGGAGGACAATGGGCTGCGAGGAGAGGGGACCCTGGTGACCTAACCAGCTGGTTCCAGCCAGAGGGACCAGAGGACAGAAGAGGGGAGAGGAGGCCCAGGCGACCCGGTTTACCTGGAGAGAAGATAATGGACAGAGGCGGGGCCGGGGATCTCAGATGCCCAGCTGGGAAGCAGTGGGGCTCGGGGCTGGAGAGGGGGAGCAGGCAGAGCCCACCTGGATGCAGAGAGACTGGGATGTGCTGGGCTGAGGGAGGCCAGGCCTGAGGGTCAGAGAGTTTCCTGTGCTGTGTTCAACGCTCAATAAACCCTCCTGTTTTACGCTGACTGAGAGTCGCTCCGGGCTAGAGAACAGGGTTGCTTCGTCCCCTTCAGGGGGGTGGAGGCAGGGCAGGCTCCGGGCACCAGCCCAGCAAGCAGGTGCTTGGGGCGGCCAACGGAGAGGGGCGGCACGTCCGGCTCTTCGGCGGCGGGTCCCTCGGTCCCTCTCGGAGCGAAGGACCAGCCGCCGAATTGCCGCCGAAGACTGAAGCAGCAGCGGTAGAGCTGATCGCGATCGCACCTCCTTTTTTTTTCCCCCCCCCTGCTTGGGGTGGCAAAAACCCTGGAGCCGGCCCTGGGTGGAGGCCCGGGGGTCCAGAGCGAGTGGACTCCCTGAGGGGGCCCACGGCAGAGACAGACGTGCTAAGGCTCAGGGAGGTGCGGCTCCAGGAGGTGAAAGGGCCTGACCCCGAGGGAGAGTGGACCCCCGAGAAGGGCTGTCGCACTGAAAGGGGCACCCCCCACGGACCACACGGGGCCAAGAGTGGGCACAATCTGTGAGTCCGTGACAGCGGGGCCCTGGGGGCGGAGGGGGGGGAGCAGACATCTCCTCATGCATGCGCCCCTCCCCTCTCTTACCTCCCGGAGGCCGCAGTCGCACGTCTCGTCCTTCTCCACCAGCCAGTTCCCGCAGTGCGGGCGCACGACCAAGCTCTTGGGCTCGGGCACGTTGAAGAGGCACCAGCCCTGGCCCCGGCGCAGGCTCCGCTCCACGTCCTGCCGGCTGCAGCTGCTGAAGCTCAGACCGGGCATCAGCCTGTGGAGGGGAGCCCATGAGTGGGGGGGGCAGGGCCAGGGCCAGGGGACCCCCCTGTTCCCCCATGCTGAGGCACCCCCAGACTCACCCCGTGGGCGGTGCCATGATGCAGCTCCGCTCCTGGTAGGGGCCGAGACAGTCACAGTGGCGCCCGGCACCGTCGTGGGTCATGCCCAGGTTGTGGCCCAGCTGGTGAGCCACGGTGGAGGCCACGACCAGGACGCTGACCGAGTGATCCTGCGCAGAGAGGCTGGATCAGAGCGGGCGGGGGTGGGGGTGGGTCTGGGGGAGGGGAGGTACTCACCACGCTGACCCCGCCTGATCGCGCGGCCGAGCACATGGAGGCCTGGGACGCCATCCCCACCGCCACCCCCTCCAGCGGGGCCCCCCTGCAAGAGAGAGCGAGCGTTAGGGGGGCCGAAGCCCAGATCCTGGCCACGTGCGCCTGGCGTCGGACAGATTCCAGCCTGGCCCCCCCCAGCCCCCGCACTCACGTGAGCAGCTGGGCGTTGTCATGCGGGAGCCGGGGCAGCAGCTCCTTCTGCCTCCACTGCAGGAAGCGCTCCAGTGTGGCCCGGGCGCTGGGCCCCACGGTGATGGGGTCCCCCTGGTTCCACACTTCCACCGCCAGCAGCGCCACGCGGACGCCCAGGGGCCGATAGAACTGGGGGGGGAAGCTGGGGTTAGACATGCTGGCCGGGCAGTGGGGGCCAGACCAGAGTCACTGATGGCACCACTGCCCGCACCAGGGCAGTCCACACCGGGAGTCAGGGCTGGGACAGCAGGGGCTGCGGGATGGGAGTGAGGGGGGAGTGGAGCTGGGGGCGGGGAGGGAATGACACAGACCTGGGATAACTGGGGCTGTGGGGCAGGAGCGAGGGGCACTGGCAGAGCTGGGGGGAGGGAGAGGCCCAGGCTGGGATAACCGGGGCTGTGGGGCGGGAGTGAGGGGCACTGGCAGAGCTGGGGGGAGGGAGAGGCCCAGGCTGGGATAACCGGGGCTGTGGGGCGGGAGTGAGGGGCACTGGCAGAGCTGGGGGGGAGAGGGCATCCCAGGGGCCATTAGGGACCCACCGTGTCCACCTGGTTGGCGATCTCCAGCATCCGGGTCTGGATCCGTTCCATGTTGGGGTAATTCTGGAACTGCAGGGGGGGGAGGAGGTTGTCACGGAGTGTGGGGGAGTCAGGGCCCTGCACCCCTCTCCTGAGATTCACCGTGACTCTCAGCCAGCCAGTAACCAAGAAGGTTTATTAGATGACAGGAACACAGTCCCAAGCAGGATGCGTAGGTACAACCAGAACCCCTCAATCAAATCCTTCTGGGGGGTTTAGGGAGCTTAGACCCCAGCTTGGGGTTCCCTGCGTTGCACCACCCAGCCCAAACTGAAACTAAAAAACCCTCCAGCAGCTCTCTCCCCCCTCCCCTCTGCTCCTCCTCTCCTTTGTTCGGTCTCCCTGGGCAGAAGGTGTCACTTCTCCCAACCCCCTCCTGGCTCAGGTTACAGCTCAGGTAGCTTCCTTCCCATCCCCAATGTAACTCCCCTGCACCGTTCCCAGGTCAAATCCGCCCGCTCCCTGCTCTGTCACAGCCCACATCACATCACGTCATGTCACATGGGGGGGGAGGAGCCTCCATGGGGCCCAGGAGAGTGAGGCAGATTTCCTCCCCCCCCCCCCCCCCCATGGCCAGGAGTCACTCACCTCTGCATGGTCCACCACCATCACCAGCTCCACGAAGGGCTGCTCTGGGGCTGCATCCCGCTTCCCCTGGGGAGAAGAGCAAGCCAGTGAGTGGGGAGCAGGGCACTCAGCGAACACATGGACACGAGAGCCAGGACCGGGGGTCCCATGGGCCAGGGAGGGCAGGCAGCAGCGGCCCAGGCAACAGCTGCCCCCATCCCAGAGACGAATGAGACTGGGGGGGGGGGGGAAGGGCTGTGGCCCCAGACACCCCCAATTCCCCTCCCCCACCTACCCTGCGCGGCTCCGGGTCCAGCAGCGGCTGCGTGTGGTTGGGGGGGCCCAGCCCACACTCCCTCTGTCCCAGCCGCACATCCCGGGGCCTGTAGGCCAGGTGCCTCCCGCGGGGCCCCTGGGGGTCCGGCTCCAGGCCGTAGCTCCTGTTCTCCGAGGCCACGAGGACGCCGCTAGGAGAGGAGGGGGAGACGGGGCGTTAGCTGGGCGGCAGGGACGGGCAGGGCAGGTCACAAGAGAGGCAGGGGTCAGGGGCTCAGCCAAACCGCAGATCACTGGGGCTGCAGGTCGGGACTGAGGGGCACCCAGAACGGCTCCTCTTTAAAACCCACAGAGATGCCCCCCCCCCGCCTCTCTCCATTGGCCAGGGCGCCCCCCACCCGCTGCCCCTCCCCCCCATCATCCCCGATTTCAGCCCCCAGCCTGGAGCTGCAGAGCTCTCCCCCACCTGAGTCCGGAGCAGGCGCAGACGCTGGCCCAGGAGCCTGGATACTCCCGGACATGGCCCCGGTAGCAGCAGTTTCCCTGCAGCAGAGAGAAGCCAAGTTTAGGGACCTCTCCCCTGCAGAGCAGCGCTTGTAGGAGCAGGATTTTCTAATGTCCCATGAGAATTAATATAGGATTTGATTTCATCCTGTCAGCCCCTTTCTGAATAGCAGAAAGGAATGAGACCAGAACAAGCCTTATGACTGATTATGGTCACCCTTTTGTTTTAGGAGAAGTTATAATGTCTACTATGGTTTCCGATATGTATTACAAATTAGGCACTCTAGTTAAATATACATTTCTTTGTTTTAAGGTTTTAGTAAGTGTCATGGAGTGTGGGGGGACTCAGGGCCCTGCACCCCCGGCTTCCTGCGATTCACCATGACTCTCAGCCAGACAGTAAAGCAGAAGGTTTATTTAGACGACAGTAATACAGTCCAAGACACGTATTGCAGGCACAGACAACAGGACCCCCTCAGTTAGGTCCATCTTGGAGTCCCAGGGCACCACAGCCCCCTTGGGAGGTCAGAGCCCCGTCTGCCTCCCAGCCATATCACCAGCCAGCTCTGAAACTCTCCCCCCACCCTTTGTTCAGTTTCCCGGGCAAAGGTGTCACCTGGCTTCTAATCCCTTCCTGGGTTCTCATGTTACATGCTCAGGTATCTTCCCTCGGCCAGTCTCCCATCCCCCCAGGCAGACCATCCTAGCCACACTCCCCTGCCTTCCCAGCCAACACTCCCCACTCAGCATTCAAAGACCACATTAAGAACAGTCCCAGTTCGTCACAGTAAGTAAGAGATAGGATCTTGTATTGTATCTATGTTAAGAAGATTAGAGGAATGTTGAGGGCCTGAAGCCCCAATGTGAATTGTTTTAGTTATAAGATTTAGCAAGGCTTGATTTACAATGTATTCTGCTGAATATGCAATACTGCTGTCTGGATACCTTTGAAGGTTTCTGTCAGAGATTGTTTGTGTGAATGAGGAATGCCTGCATCAGGAAAAGATGAGGTGTGAAAGCCATCACAAATGTCCAGATGGGCAAGAAAAAGTGAGAGACTTGGAAAGACCAGGAGACAATCAGAAAACATCCATTGTATGCGATGCTAAACATGTTAGCAGCATTGAGGGCCTCAGAGGTGAGGCAGGGACCCCCGAAGGCAAGACAACAAATAGGAGATAACGATGGGAAGCCCGACAATAACCATCAAATGATAACAGCAGAAAACCCCAAGATTAACACCACTTAAGGACTAATGATGACAGGACGACATTGCAAAATGCATGGACTCCAATGGGAATTTACAACTATCAAGCTGGGGTGTTGCCGTGGAACTCTGGGTTCAGTCCCGCAGAGCCTCAGAGCATCGGATCGCGACCGACAGAGCCCAGCTCAAAGAACAGGAGGACTTGTGGCACCTTAGAGACTAACAAATTTATTTGAGCATAAGCTTTTGTGGGCTACAACCCACTTCTTCGGGCTGTAGCCCACGAAAGCTTATGCTCAAATAAATCTGTTAGTCTCTAAGGAGCCACAAGTCCTCCTGTTCTTTTTGCGGATACAGACTAACACGGCTGCTACTCTGACAAGAGCCCAGCTCCACACTCGTGCTCAGTCTAACTGGCCATTAGATTGACTCGATCTACAACAGACTGGTAACTATAAACATCACTCCGGGGGGGGGGGGGGGGGTGGAAGAGAGAGAGAGAAGCATATGCTAACTGTTGTATTTTCAATAAATGCTGCGTATTTGCCTTCCTCTATAAAAGATCCCGTGTGCTTTGTATGAGCATAACACCTTGGCGAGCAACAAGGAGAGGGGACACTGGTACCAGTACAAATACAACAGTGCCAATGACAGGGCACTGCCCTGGGGAAGCTCGCAGCACCACCACCACCCCGAGTCCCGCCTGCCACGGCCAGGGCACTGCCATCAAAGTCACCTGCTGGGTGAAGCAGGAGGGCAGGTGCCCCAGCGGTTTGGTCTAAGGGGGTGGTGAAGCCACATGGCCTGCCCTGGGGGAGGAGTGGGACCCCTGGGGGTCTGCCACGCTGCAGGGGTCTGCCAGAGACTGATCCCGTGGATCCGTGACACCTGCGTGGCCAGCCACAAACCTACCTGCGAGCCAGTGGCCTGCGTTACCCGCGTGCCGTTGGGCAGGTAATAGAGCAGCGCCCGGGCGCCCGGAGCCACCTCCCTGCCGGAGAGAGACAGACAGTGAGAGGGAGCCCAGGGACGGGCTTCCCCCCCCCAGCCGCGGGCTGCCAACGCCTCTGGGGTGCCGGGGGCTGCACTGCCCAATGGGAGCACAGCCCCCAGTGCTACAATGGGAGCATCCCCATAGGCCAGAGGGACACGACCTTGCTCCCCAAGAACAGAGACGGAGGGTGTTCCCCCTCCACGGGGCCTGGGGAGGGGCAGGCGGGGCCGGGGGCCCCCTGGGCTCCCCTAGAGCAATACATGGGCACCCCGGCCACCCCCCAGCTCCCACCCCCCAGGGTCCCGCCAGGACAACGCATGGGCACCCCGGCCACCCCCTGCAGCTCCCCAGCTCCCTGCCCCCCAGGGCCTCCCAGCCCCCCCCCCCGCAGCTCCCTGACCCCCAGGGCCTCCCAGCCCCCCCGCAGCTCCCTGACCCCCAGGGCTCCCTAGAACAACACACGGGTGCCCCGGCCACCCACTGCAGCCCCCCAGCTCCCCCCCCCAGGGCCCAGCAGAGCAGGCCCTGTGCAGCTCAGATGCTCCCTCCCCCCCCCCCCCCGCGTGGTCACAGGCAGCTGGCGGGGAGGGGAGGAAGGGGGTACAGGGAACACGCCCAGCCCCCCCCCCCCCCCAACTCACCGGTTTTGCTCTAACTCCAGCACAAGCTGCACCCCCTCCAGGTCCAGGGCCACCTGCAGCCGGGCTGGGAAGCCGTCCTGGGGGAGACCAAGGAGCGGGTTACAGGCCCAGCAGCCAGCGACCCCCAGCCCGGGAGTCACCCCCATCACCCACCCAGGATGTAATTTAGGGCTGGTCCCCACCAGGGGGCGCCCCGATCCGGCCCCAGGGGGGGTGGGATGGAGTCTCCAGGACTGGGAGAGGGGTGAAGCCAGCCCCTCTGCCCCTGCCCCAGGGCTGAGCCCCCGCCGTGCAGTAGGCTGGGCGGGGGAATCCTGCTAGGAAATGGCCACATGGAGGGTGTTTGGGAGGAGGAAGCGTGGGGGGCGGCACCCGCCAATGCCCCCTGGCAGACCATGCCCCGGCTCACCCCGACCTGGCATCGCAGCTCAGCCCAGCCTGGGACTGGGGCCGCCCAGCTCAGACCCTCCCCAGCCAGCATCGCTGACGGGGCCCAAGCTGTGCCGGCAGGTGACGGGGGGACGGAGGGAGCGGGGTACGGGGCAGCCCCCACCACTCATGTGGTCTCGGTTAGGCCCTAGAGTGCCGGGGGTCAGGCAGAGGTCAGGATGGAGGTCCCCTCCCAGAGCTCACCAGGAAGCGCCCCTCCCTCATTAGCTCATTGTCCTGGGGGTGGGGTGTCGCAGGAGGTGTCCCGCCCCCCCACACACACACCCTGCGCTTCCTGCCCAGCACGGAGCAAAGAGGAAATGCCACAGAGGATCCCTGGCTGTGGCCGGGCCAGGCCCTTCCGGCGGGGGGGCGGGCGGGAATGAGCTCACACAGCCGGCCTGGCTGGGGGGGACGGGGGAGTCCACAGGGACAGCGTGTCCTTCCCTGCCCCTCCCCCAGCGTGGGTCTGAGGGGACCTTCTCCAGGCATCCCCAAGTCCCAGATGCCCCTGAGGAAGCCACTCAAGGCCACGGGGCCTGCTGGGGCCGGGGACTCCCACACAGGGATGGGGGGAGCTGGAATGCAGCAGGTCCCTTCTCCCCCATCCTTGCAGGGCTGGGGGTCTCCCCATGCTCCCGTCCCCCCAGAGGCTGCAGGTATTTGCTCCCTGCCGGGACCCTGGGGACCGGGCAGGCGCTGGGAACCCGGAGGCCAGAGCCGGGACAGGGGCTGGGTTTCCTGTGCCTGGAAAGGGAGCCGGGGAATCCAGTGGGGGTGGGGGGAGCGATGTGAGAGTAGCACACATGGGGCTGGGAGGGAAGCGCTAGGGCTCCCCGAGTGCCCCCCCAAAGCAGGGGGCCAGGCTGTGTGGGCACTGCCCCCTCCCTGCCAACTGGATTGGGTCCCGCCCAGCCCAGGGAGAGGCCCCCGCTGAGGGATGAGCCGGGGGGGCGCATCAGTTGGGGGGAGCAGGGGTGCCAGGGAATGCAGCCAGTGGCTGCTGTGGGGGAGGGCAGAGTCCTTACCAGCTCTGTCTCAGCCATGCTGAGTGTCCGGTTGCCCTGCAGGATCCGGGGCGTCACGTGCCAATAATGTCCCAGGTCCTCACGCTGCCGTCTGGAGCTGCCGCCTGCACGGGGCCGAGAACAAAGCCATCACTCCGGGGGGCCCCTGTTCACCCAGGCCTCACCCCGCGCAGCACGGATCCATGCGCTCCTAGAGCACGGCACCCCTCCCCTAGACGGGCACATGGGGCCCCAGACCCCCCTGGGGCTCCAGGCCGGGCAGGTGCACAGAGCGTGCCCTGGGATCCAGACCCCTGCCCTATTCCACATCTGACTCGGTGCCCCGGGAAGAATCAGGGGCAGGCTGGGAGCCAGGACTCCTGGGTCCCATTCCCAGCTCTAAGCCTGGCACCCTGTGTGGCCTGGCGAGTGTCTCTGGCTCTCCACCCCCACACCACAGGTGGGGCACGCGCCCCCTCTCGGCAAGCGCTCAGAGCAGGGCCCACACCCTGTTCCCGCCGTTCACTTGCGCGTGTCCCCTGCCCCGCGGAGAGACGGCGGCGCTTTCGGGATACGTAGGCCATGTCTACACTACGGCACAGCTGTACCACTGCCAGGGCCCGCTCCATGCCAGGGGACAGCTCTCCCACGGCTAATCAAACCACCCCTAACGAGCGGCGGTAAGAGAGCGTCTCCCGGGCTGACTTAGCGCTAACACACCGGCGTGTTTGTCGGGAGGGGAGGTGTGCTGGTGTAGACAAAGCCTACGGAACTGAGGGCGTAAGTGGGGGGAATCAGGGTGACTTGGGGGGCTCCCAGCATGGGGCTGTCTCCTGCCTGAACTGAGCAGGCGGCGCTGAGAGACCCACGTGTGCATTGGGGAAGAACTGCCAAGGGTCCCACTCTGAGATGGCCCGGCCAAGGCCCAGCAGGCACGGGCAGCCCCCAGCCCCACAGGGCTCCAGCCGCTGGGGCCGCGCAGAGAAGGCCCTTCACCTACGGCAGGGCCCATCCCTCCAAAGCTGCACCTGAAGCCAGGCGACCCGGCGGGATCAGGGCGGGGCAATCAGCCGCCCCCGTCCTTCCTCCCAGCCCCTGGCCACATGCCAAGCCCCCGGGTGGAGCTGGAGGAGCAGGTCGGGGTAAGATGCCAGCACAGACCTTCCCGCCCTGCTAGGAGACACCCCCCCCCAATCATTGTAATGCTGGGTCTCCCCGGGGGGGTAGGTAACCCCAGCTCCCTCCGTCCGCCCCCCCCCCCAACAGGAGTTCAGGCTTCACAGTCCATTCAGCTCTGCTGAGATACCAGCCGGGGGCTGGGCAGCAGATAGCACCGGGGGGGGGGAGGGGGGGGGGAGACATTCATCCCCTGGGCCCCGGGGCCAGCCTAGACACCTGCCCCCCAGGCACGGCCAAGGATTGGGGGGATGTCAGGTGAAGAGCTCAACCCTCTCACCCATCTCCTCCCCAGCCACTCTGCATCCGCTCCCACCCCCAGGGCCTGTGATGGCAAAGCTTACCCTGGGAAGGGGGCTCAACCCGCCCCCCCCCCATATCCCCTGACCACCTCTTCCACCCCCACTGGTGCAGAGACACCATGGCCCTGCCTTCCCAGCCCCCTGGCAGCCTCCATGACCTGCAGCCCCCTGGCTCCATACGGCTCTCCCTACGGCTCGTAGATGCAGCCCGCCCCCACCCCAGCAATGCCAGGCCCTGTGCCAATGCAGCCTGCCCCCCAACTGATTGTCTCAGGCTCTCTGCAAACACAGGCAGAGTCAGTTGCGTGATGGGAGGGAGCTGTCTTGAGTACAACTGACGCAGCGAAACCTGCCTGAGTCTGCAGAGAGCCTGAGCCAATTGCCCCAAGAGGGAAGCTGCTCTCTGCCTCTCACTGGGGCATTAGCTCCAAGCCCCACTGCTCTGGTGCCCCCACCACCCTCACCCAGAGGGGTGCTCTGGGCACGGCAGGCAAGGAAAAGCAAAGTGGGCCCAGCTCCCCCACCCGTGTCAGACAGGAACCCCCGGCCTCCCACGTCATCCTCATGGCACCTGGCCCCACAGCTCAGCCAGCCCCGACGGGCACCTGCGCAGCCGGGGGGGGGCTGGGCCCAAAGTCTCCAGGAGTCACATCAGCACCGGTTCGCACCTGTCGCGGCCTCTCCCTGCAGGGTCGCCAGGTGCTGGGAAAGGCAGCGCGGGGCTCGTCCCAGCCGCAGACAGGTGCCCACTCCCCGCCCCCCCAACCCACTGGACCCCGCTCCCCGCCCCCGAGCCGGGGAAAGGACACAGGAGTCCTGGCTCCCAGCCCCCCCGCTCTAACCCCCCGACACCAGTGACTCGCGCGGTCTCCGTGCCCCCCCCCCGCTCTCCCGGCCCCAGCGCCCCCCGAACCCACGGCAGTCCCGGGGTCTCCCCCGCCGGCCGCTCACCTGCGCGCCGGGCGCCCCAGCCGGCTCCGTGGGGCCCGGACTCGTGGCGGGGCCCGGGGAGCCCCGAGCCGCTGCCGCCCAGGGCCCAGAGCAGCCCGACGAGCAGCCGCAGCCCCATGGCGGGGCTCAGCCGCCGGCCCTGGCTCCTGGTTCCTGGCATGCGGGGCGCGGCGGCTGCGGGTTTATCCCAGCCCCGGTCCGGCCGGGCCGCCCCCGCCCTCCCGGCTCCACGGAGCGGGGCCGGGCCTGGCAGCGCCCGCTCGGCCGGGAAGTTCCCCTCCCCGGCCGGCCCTGCCAGGGCTCGGGTCCGCCCAGCGAGCTCCGCCTCCACCCGCCCGCCGGCCCCCGGGGAGCTCGGCATGGTCCGCCGGCCGCTCCCCTCCGCCTGCCCCCCACAGCCCGATCCGTCTGCCTGCCCTCGGCCCCTCTGCCCCCCAGACCCCTGCCCCCCAACTGCCCTGCTCCCCTCCACCTGCCCCCAGGCTCCGACCCGCCTGCCCCCAGGCTCCGAGCCCTCTGCCCCCCAACTGCCGTGCTCCCCTCCGCCTGCCCCCCAGACCCCTGCCCCCCATCTGCCCCGCTCCCCTCCGCCTGCCCCCCACACCCCGATCCCTCTGCCCCCCACAGCCTTACCCCTCTGCCTGCCCCCCAACTGCCCCACTCCCCTCTGCCTGCCCCCCAACTGCCCCGCTCCCCTCTGCCTGCCCCCCAGACCCCTGCCCCCCAAGTGCCCCGCTCCCCTCTACCTGCCCCCCACACCCTGACCCCTCTGCCCCCCAACTGCCCCGCTCCCCTCCGCCTGCCCCCCAGACCCCTGCCCCCCAACTGCCCCGCTCCCCTCTGCCTGCCCCCCACACCCCGACCCTTCTGCCCCCCTACTGCCCCCACACCCCGACCCCTGTGCCCCCAACTGCCCCGCTCACCTCCGCCTGCCCTCCACACCCCGATCCCTCTGCCCCCCAACTGCTCTGCTCAGCCCCCCTCTGCCCCCAAACAGCCCCCGATCCCCTCGGCCTGCCCCCCAGACCCTGACCCCTCTGCCCAACTGCCCCGCTCCCCACTGCCTGCCCCCGAGCCCCCTGCCCCTCAACTGCCCTGCTCAGCCCCCCTCTGCCCCCAAACAGCCCCATATCCCTCTGCCCCCCAACTACCTCGCTCCCCACCCCCTTCCCCCAAACTCCCCCTGATCCCTCTGCCCCCCAACTGCCCCATTCCCCCATGCTGCCCCAAAGACCCCGATCTCTCTGCCCCCCAACTGCCCTGTTCCCCTGCCCCCAAACACCCCGATCCCTCTGCCCCCCAACTGCCCTGTTCCCCTCCCCCTGTCCCCAACACCCCCTGATTCCTCTGCCCCCCAACTGCCCTGTTCACCCCCCCGCCCCCTGAATGGGCTCTGTCCCCGCCGCCCCGCTCCCCACCCCCTCCCCCCAAACACCCTCTGCCCTGCTCACCCCCTGCTCTGTCCCCCACCCCCTCTGATCCCTCTGCCCTGCTCACTCTCCAGTCCCACCCCCTGTGTCCCCAAATCTCCCCCAAGCCCCCACTCTCTGTCCCTTTTGTCCCCCCCCAGCCCCGCAGTGCTGATCATGGGGCAGGAGGACGGGGCTAACAGGAGAAGCTTCTACTGCTGCAAGGCTTCAGGACGACCCAGATGGGCCGGGGGCCGCTTGGAGATGGCGGGGGGACCACCTTTGAATGGGGAGTTGGCTCCACACATCTGGGGCTGGAGCTGAGTCATACAAAACTCTGGCCATTAACTCTGGCTTGAATAGACTGGGAATGGCTGAGTCATTACACTACTTGAATCTACCTGCCTCTGGAGATTTCCATTACTTGCATCTGAAGAAGTGAGGTTCTTACCCACGAAAGCTTATGCTCCCAATACTTCTGTTAGTCTTAAAGGTGCCACAGGACCCTCTGTTGCTTTTTACAGATTCAGACTAACACGGCTACCCCTGATACTTGAATCTATTTCCTTATGACTATCCTTACACCTCTTGTCAACTGTCTGTAACTGACCATCTTGATCATCACTACAAAAGGTTTTTTCCTGCTGATATAGGTCATCTTAATTAATTAGCCTCTTAGAGCTGGTATGACATCTTCTCTGTATGTATATATACAGTATCTCCTCACTATATGTTCCATTCTATGCAGCCGATGAAGTGGGCTGTAGCCCACGAAAGCTTATGCTCAAATAAATTTGTTAGTCTCTAAGGTGCCACAAGTCCTCCTGTTCTTTTTTCTGGCCTTAGTGGTGCTGGCTCCCAGCTGCTCTCGCTGGGTCACAGGCATTGGCGGGGGGGCCTGGGGAAATGGGGGGGACCAAAGATGGGAGGGGAGAGTTGAGGATCAGCCCCTGCTCTGCAAACACCAGCTCCCCGGGACTGCCCCGACCACAGGCTGCCAGCAGGAGCAGCAGGCTGTTATCCTGACTGTGCCCCAGCTGCTAGAGGGGGACAGGAGACAGCCACCAAGGCCAAGAGCAGCGTCTGTTTAATGAGCCAGGAGCCCCATCCTGGGGAGGAACCTCCCGCTGGCCCCCCACGCCTCAGTCCGCGTAGGGCATCTGCTCCTCGCTGCTGCTGTCTCCAGACAGGGGCGCGTGGCCGGGGCTGCAGGCGAAGCAGACCTGCCCCATGTCCCTCCAGCAGGGCCGGCAGTAGATGGTGCCGCAGGTGGGCGTCGGGCACGGCTGGGAGGTGCGGCTCTCGGGCGAGCCGCACAGCACGCAGTACCGGCGCAGGCAGCGGCGCAGAAGTGGGCACCAGAGGTAGAAACGCTCCAGCAGGGGCTTCTCCTGCAGCAGGGACAAGACCAGGGGTTCTAGGCGGGCATGGGCAGTGGGTCCTTCTCCCCAGGGACTGGGAAAGGCCGTTTCCCTGGGGCTTTTGCTTGGCATCCTCCCCCGCAGCCCAGGCCGGGGTCTTGTCCTGGCTGTGGGGTCAGAGTGGGAGCCAGAGCCCGTGATGGGACTTGGACAGAGCAGGGGAAGCCCTGCCCTGGAATTTGGGACAGCAGACAGAGTGGGGGAGGAGCAGAATAACACAAGCTGGGGAGGGCTGTGCGGGGAGGGGTGGCCGTCCACCTGTGGCAACGGGCGTGGAACATCTCCCACAGATGGGCGAGTGTGTGCACAGGTGTGCAGAGGGTGTGTACAATGGCTCCCCCATGCATGTGTGAGCATGTGCACAATTGTGCAAAGGGGTGTGCGATGGCTCGCACCATCTGGCGTGAGTGTGGCTGCTGTCTCCACAGGTGCCCAGAGGCGCGTGTTGCCCTGGGCGTGCAGAGGTGTGTACGTACGTGGGGGCTGCAGGGCCCTCCCCTGCCCCTCGCCATCCCCGTGCCCCGCCCAGCCCAGCCCGACGCCTGCACTCACGAAGGCCTGGTGCCGCCGGGCATGCCGGGCGATGCGTCTCCTCTGCAGCCGGACGAAGGCCTGGCGCTTGCGTAGCAGCTCGTTGTACAGGAAGAGAACCCGCTTCTTCTCCCGCTGGCCGGAGGGGAGAGCCTGAGGGGCCGTGGGGGCAAGGAGGCAGAGCCCCTCCCCCAGCTCCACTCCCCTGGGATCTGGGGGTGACCCCACCCCCAGGAGTGTGGGGAGAGCAGGGTCAGCCCCCAGCCCAGGCAGGGGGCCCTGGCTGGAATCTACCTGGGCCCCATTAACAGAGACAGGAGGGAGGGCGTGTGGAGGGACCAGAGGGGAGATGGAGGAAGAGGGGAAGCGTTGGAGGGTCAGGGAGTTGTTGGGGATAGAGGGGAGGGAGGAGTCACGGGGGGGTCTCAGGTCAGTGGGGGGGACTCGGGGGTGGGGGAGGGGTCACTGGGGTCTCAGGGGCAGGATTAGGGGTCAGTGGGGGGTGGGGGGCTCACCTTGGGGAAATAGAAGGCAGCAATGACGCGGCGCAGGCGGTGGGCATACACCTGCCCCAGACACAGCAGCACCAGGGCCCCCAGAGGCAGACAGCTGGCCAGGTAGTCGCTCTGCGTCATGGCTTGGGGCTGCGGCAGGCAGGCTGCGGGGCCGGACAGACAGACAGGGTGAGGCCTCGGCTCCGTGTTCCCCTCGTCAACCCGCCCCAAGCAGCCGGAGCTCCGAGAAGGGGAGAGGGCGCTGCCCTGGGGTCTCGCTCGGGCTGACCCCAGTGAATTTCCAGAGGGAAGGGGGAATATCTACAGGGAGTGAGCAGGGCCCAAGGGTCTGGAGAGCGGCTGGGCTTGGCCTGGGCAGCAGCCCCCCGGATGGGCAGAGATGGGCCAGGCCACGGGAGCCTGCGCCCTCAGGATCCCTATGCCTGGGGGGTGGGCACCCTCCATGTGGGGGAGGGGTGTCCATCTCCCCCACCCTCACCCAGGTTAGTCGATTCCAGCGCCATCTCGGAGGACGTGTTCAAGGCGCCGATGGTGCTTCGGAGCAGCCGGGCCAGCAGGGAGCGGCCCCCGACCCGCACCTCCAGGTGGTGGCTGCCTGCAGTGGGCAGAGAGTCAGGGTCATGGGGAGGGGGACCCTGGGACACACGCACAGGTGGGGGGTTGTAGAGGCCTAGGGAAGGCAGGGAGGGGAGTTGGCGAGCCCTGCCTGTGGGGCTGGAGTGCCGGTGCCCCCTACCAGACGTGAAAGGCACTTGCTGCTGCTGGAGGGAGGCCATCATCCAGAGATGGTGCCATGGGGCTGGGGGCACTGCCCCCTCTGGGGACGGTGCCGTGGAGCTGGGGAGCTGTGCCTGTCCCTGAGGACGGTGCCGTGGGGCTGGGGGCACTGCCCCCTCTTGGAACGGTGCCGTGGGGCTGGGGAGCTTTGCCTGTGTGACGGAGCAGGGAGCGGGGCGGACTGACCTGGGGATGTCGCAGGGGAGTTTTACTGGGACTGTCTGCATGGGGGATGGGAGAGCAGGGGTGACTTCACTTGAGGGACGATACCTGAGCCTGTAACCTGAGCTGGGAGGGGGATGGGACCAGGTGACACCTTTGCCTGGGAAACTGGACAAAGGCTGGAGGAGCCGAGGGAAGGCTGGGGGAGACGGCTGGAGGGGGGTTCGTTTGGAGCGGTCTGGGAAAACGAAGGGAACCCCAAGGATGGGATCTAAGCTCCCTGCCCCCCAGACTGGGACCTGGCTGAGGGGTCCTGGTTGTACCTACAAGCTCTGCTTGGGACTGTGTTCCTGTCATCTAAATAAACCTGCTGCTTTACTGGCTGGCTGAGAGTCACGGTGAATTGCAGGAAGTGGGGGTGCAGGGCCCGGACTCCCCCACACTCGGTGACAGCCTGTCCCTGGGGACGGTGCCATGGGGCTGGGGGCACTGCCCCCTCTGGGGATGGTTCCATGGGGCGGGGGAGCTGTGTCTGTCCCTGGGGACGGTGCCATGGGGCTGGGGGCACTGCCCCCTCTGGGGATGGTCCCATGGGGCGGGGGAGCTGTGTCTGTCCCTGGGGACGGTGCCATGGGGGGGGGGCGGCTGCCCCCTCTGGGGATGGTTCCATGGGGCGGGGGAGCTGTGTCTGTCCCTGGGGACGGTGCCATGGGGGGGGGGGGGGGGGGCGGCTGCCCGTGCCAGGCACTCACTGCGGAAGGAGTACTGCACAAAGGAGTGGTGCCGGATAACGCTGAACATGGTGTAGAGCACATGGTCGAGGCCCCAGGCCAGCAGCAGGAAGAGCAGCGGGGGGATGCACTCCAGCAGCTCCAGCGTCTGAGGGGGAGGAGAGCGTTACAGCCTCCCCCGGGCCCCTCGGCCAAGCAAACATCCCCTGCTCCCAGCCCAGTGCTCCCCCAAAGCACACTGTGCGATGCTCGGTCAGCGCCAGCCGCCAGGGCTCCCACAGGGGTGACGCCGCCAGGCAGCCAGGAACAGCCTGTGCCAGGGTGGCCCCCGGCCCCCACTCACCAGGCTCTTCAGCTCGGGCGGCTGCACGGCTGGCCTGCAGGGGAAGATCACGCCGGAGACCTCGGCCCGGCGCAGGGGCAGCAACGTACGCTTCTTCTGGAGAGACAAAGCAGAGCACCACGGGCTGGCACCCAGGGCCTGCCCCTCCCGAGGGCCCTCACCCCACCTCCCGGCCGGGGCACTCGCCTGGAATGGCAACAGGGGGCAGGGCAATTTGTGGACTGTCTGCCTTAGACCCCATCCCCGAGCCCTCCGATCCCCAGCCCGCGGCTCCCCATGCCCTCCCCGAGCCAGGCCAGGTGCCCTCACCTGCTTCCAGCGCCGGGCGTCGAGCTGGCGGAAGTAGGTGGTGACGTAGAGGTTGTCGAAGCGGATGTCGTGGTTGTAGTGGTTCGTGTAGGAGAAAGCGCTGGGAGACGAGTGAGGGAGCTGAGACCTGGGGCCCCGCTGGGCCAACCCCCCCCATGCTGGGCACTGCCAGACAGGCACATGGGGCACAGGGCCCCACCCCTTGCTGCCAGGGGAGGCCTCATCCCAGTCTGCACACAGCTCGTCCACAGGTCGCAACGGGCTTTACAAAGTCAGGATCCCGGTCTCCGTTTTACACATGGGGAAACTGAGGCATGGAGTTGTAACAGGACTTGCCCCAGGCCACCCAGTCTCCAGAGCCCCAGGCTGTGCTCTACCCCCTAGGCCGTGCTGCGTCCCATAACATCCCCCCAGGGCATGTGGGAGTGGGGGCTCGGTGCCATCCCGTGCAAGGGAATGGAGCCCGTCCCCTGCCCCCCGCGGGCCGGCGGCCGAGCTCACGAGATGAAGACGAAGAGGAAGGTGCAGGAGAGCAGCAGGCGCAGCACGGAGATGGCCTGGCCCAGCCGCACGCTCTGCTGACGCACGTGCGAGGTCACCTCCTCGGTGAGCCGCTCCCGGGACACGTTCACGCCCACCAGCGTGTCCTGGGCCTCGTGCTGGGGGGCAGAGAGCCAGTCAGCGGGGGCGTGCAGCCCTCCCCAGGGCCCCAGCAGGCGTGGGCGCTGGGCATCTCACCTCCGGGGGCACTTTGTACAGGGGGGGCTTTCTGCACCATTGGGGCCTGGCCGGGGGGAAAGGTCAGGCTCACACCCCGGGGGGGGCACTCGTTCTGCCCTAGAGTGATGTGGGAGGTGGTGGGTGTCACATCTTGGGGGGAGGGGTGGGTGTCACACCCTAGGGATGGGGGAAGGGCGGGCGTTACATCAGGGGCAGGGGGAAGGGCAGGCGTTACATCGGGGGCAGGGGGAAGGGCGGGCGTCACACCCTAGGGATGGGGGAAGGGTGGGCGTTACATCAGGGGCAGGGGGAAGGGCGGACGTTACTTCGGGGGCAGGGCGTTCACACCTTGACGACCAGCTGGGCGCTGAAGTCCTGGCTGATACCGGCCACGGAGCCGTTCACCTTGTCGTAGGTTTGGCCGAAGTTGCCCTCCACGGGGATCTTGTCCCTGCACCAGGCGTGCATCACTGGGGGGGGGGGGGGGGTGAAGTGAGCTGCATGGAGTGGGGAGCCCCCCACCTGTCCCCCGTCGTGGGCACAGCCCCACCTGTCCCTCAGGGCCGCTAAAGGTGTGGGCGGGCTTCCTGGCTCTTCTGGGCTCAGAGCTGGATGCTCTGCCGGGGTCTGGCAGCACCGGGGCCCCAGATGGGAGAGGGTCCCAGCGTGAGGGGGGGGGGGCGATGGAACGAGGGTCTCTCACCCTCTGCAGCAGGCCTAGTCCTTCCCACCGCCCACGTCCCTGGACCTGGACACGCAGCAGCCCTGCTCCCCCCAGCCCGGGGCTCCCAGCTCCTCCACCGTGGGGTCACCCTCTGGCCCCTTCCCCTCCCCCACCGCTGCCCCCAGCCCAGGGTCTCCCCAAAGACTCACCCTGCACCATGTGGCAGAGGAACTTGAACTTCATGGGCAGGCAGAGCAGGTGGCTGATGAGGGGCACCGCAACGCGCCGCAGACAGGCCTTGTGCTTGGCGTCGAACCAGGCCTGGCAACGCCCGATCGCCTCATCAATCACGTCTGGGGGCGGGGGGGGAAAGCAGGTCACTGGAGCCTCTCGCCACAGCCCAGCGCAGCCCCCGGCTCGGCCCCACAGAGCGAGCGGAGCCGCAGCCCTGCCTCGGCCCCCGGCCCCCCACAGCCCGCCTGGCACTGTGCCCCCCACTCCCGCGCAGCCTGGGCACACTCACATTTGCAGCGCAGTTTGGTTTTCTGCTCGTACAGCTGCTGTGTGCTGGGGGCGCGGTGCCCCTGTGCCTGGCGCGGGCGCCTCACGCCGTACCCCGCCTCGCTGGCCACCTGCTCGTTCAGCCCCGCGAACGCCTGCGAGACGTTCCGGGTCTCCGCATTGAGGGTCTGCCCGCCCTTCTGCTGGGGGAAAAGGTGCTCACGGGGGGGGTCTGCCGATGGGGGGGACCCCACCCTGGGCTGAGTGGGGGACCCCCAGGAACCACCACCCAGTGCAGCTCCTGCCCCACTGCCCTTACCCCAGTGCCTGTCCTCAACTGCCCAGCTCATCTGCCCGCCCCAGCCGGGCTCCCTGGTATCCCTGTGCCGCCCCCCCCCCCCGCCAGGCTCCCCGGTGTCCGTGCGCCCCCCACCAGGCTCCCCGGTGTCCCTGCGCCCCCCCGCCAGGCTCCTCGGTGTCCGTGCGCCCCCCCAGCTGGGCTCCCCGCCATCCTGGTGTCTTTGCCCCCCTCCCAACCAGGCTCCCCAGTGCTCCAGGCCTCCCCCCTCAATCCCCCATGCTCCCTCCACCACACACACTGTGCCCGCCCTGGCCCGAGCTCCTCATTGCCCATCCCAGCCGGTCTCCTGCCCAGGCTCCCTGCTCCTCACCACCATGTCGCGCAGCACGGCGCGCAGGGGGGCCGTGGACACCCTCCAGATCTGCCGGCTGTGGTTGATCTGCAGCTCCACGGTGCAGCCCATGGAGCGGATCACCTCGTCCAGGTTGTGCCGCATGTTGGCGATGGGGCCTGGGGATGGGCCATGCGGCCAGGTCACAGCCCCCGGCGCCAGGGGAAGGCCTGGGGCCAGAACCACCTGGCAGCCCCCACCCTGCGCCAGAACCACCTGGCAGCCCCCTGCTGAAATGGGGTGAAAAACTCAACCCCCCCCCTTGCCATACCCCGAGTGAGGGTGCAGTGGCTGGGGGTGGGGGTGTCACACCAGGTACCTGGTGAGGGCGCAGTGAGGAGGGGGGTGATATTATTGACACAAACTGGGACCATATAGATCATGGTTGCAACCAAGGTCCTGTAGTGGCACCAAATCTTGTACAAAGGAGATCAAGTAAAGTGTCTAAGACAAGGTTCTGGTTTGCTGGGTATGATGATGCTATCTGGGTGCATGGATCTTTTTGTATTTAAAGTTATAAGTATCGGCTCTAGACTGTCTGTATTTCCAACTCCGTGCTGTGCTTCTGGGTGACACCCCAGACAAGTTGGTGTCAGCTTTGCCTAGCCTGCTCGATGGCCCATTACGGACCGTCAGCTACACACACAACCGACCCACTGAGAGAAGCAGATACACCTGGTGACTCAGCAAGACATGCAGGGACCTGCCCATGGACAGAACTCGGAGGTTTTCCAGGCCATGTGCTGGGCAGCTTGTCTTTTGAACAAAGTAAGAGAAGTCACATGGCAAGAGACTATAAAAAGCTGCTGCAGCTCCTCCATCTTGTCTTCAATCCTGCTTCTTGCCTCTGGAGGGACTTTGCTACACTGAAGCTCTGAACTAAGGACTGAAGGACCCATCCCAGCTGGGGATGTTCCAGAGACTTGATTTGAACCTGCAGCTTATCCCATCCCGGCTACAAGCCTGAACCAAGAACTTGGCCATTACTGTATGGAATTGATTCCATGTAACCAATTCTAGCTCTCATCTATAATTCTTTCTTTTTATGAATAAACCTTTAGATTTGAGATTGTAAAGGATTGGCAACCGCGTGATTTGTGGGTAAGAGCTGATTTGTATATTGACCTGGGTCTGGGGCTTGGTCCTTTGGGATCGGGGGAACCTTTTTTCTTTTACTGGGGTGTTGGTTTTCATAATCATTCATCCCCGTAACGAGTGGCGCTGGTGGGGATACTGGGAAACTGGAGTGTCTGAGGGATTTGCTTGTGTGACGTCTGGTTCGCCAGTGGGGTGAGACCGAAGTCCTCTTTGTCTGGCTGGTTTGGTGTGTAAAGGACCTCAGCTTTGGGCTGTGACTGCCCTGCTCTAAGCAATTTGTCCTGAATTGATACACTCAGTTGTGTCCTGCCAGAGGCAGCATCGTTATAGTCGGGGGGGGAGGTCACCCCCAGGTGCCCAGTGAGGGCGCAGTGGGGAGGGAGGGGTCACACCTGGTACCCAGTGGGGGGGGGGTCACACCAGGTGCCCAGTGAGGGGGCCCCGCGCCCACCTATCTCCAGCCTTGGCCTGTCTCCTTACCGTCATAGACGGCAGCCAGGACATAGGTGAGCAGGTAGAGCCGCCCCTCCTTGCCCAGGAACTTGGGGGCGACCAGGAGGCTGGCGCAGCGGAAGTGCGGGGAGATGCCCCAGCCCAGGGCACTGACACCTGCAGGGGAGAGGGGCTGAGAGAGCTGGTGGCTTCTCCCCACAGCCTGCGGCCCAGCTGGGCACCAGTCAGGCCCACAAGGCACCCCCCCACCACAGGAAACACAAACAGCCCTGCCCTGGGCACCTCCCCACCATGGGGCACCCACCCACCATGGGCACCTCCCCACCATGGGGCACTGCCCCCCCTACCATGGGGCACCACCCACCATGGGGCACTGACCCCCTGGGCACCGACCCACCATGGGGCACTGACCCCCTGGGCACCCACCCACCATGGGGCACTGCCCCCCCACCATGGGCACCTACCCACCAGTGGGCACCGACCCCCTGGGCACCCACCTGCCAGCCCGTACATCAGCTCAATCTTGTGACCCTCGTCGAGGCTCATGGGGAAGATGAGGAGCTGGGAGAGGCCTGGACAGCCAAGAAGCTGGAATGTGGGAGCCACCCTGAGCCCCTCGGGCCCTTCCCTGCCCACACATCCCTCCCTCCGGCCCCACACACGCCCCGCCCCCCAGCTGTGCCATGCCCAGGAAGGCCGCAGCCTGGGCAGCGCAAGGCAATGGCACCGCTTTAACAAAATGGGGTTGGAGGCTGATGTAGCTAAACTGGGGTGACCCCCCACCCCAATATCCCCCCGATACCCCAGTGCCCCCAGACACCCCAACATCCCTGTTGTCACCAATGCCCTGGCATTACTGGCCCCCATCACAGGCTCCCAAGCAGCCCCTCCGTTTTACCCCCCCCCCCACAGCAGGGACCCCAAAGGCCTCCCCAACCCGCCTACAAGTCCCGGCTGGACTCACCCAGGGCCAGGAAGCCTCCAACGCCTGCGCCCAGGAAGAACTTGCTGAGGCAGAACTGGTCGGGCTGGCTCCAGAGGAAGCGGGCACAGCAGGCGGGCAGCAGGCCGAGCACGGCTCGCTTCAGGGCTGTGGGGAGAGACAGGGGTTAATGCCGGGTTTCCCCAGGGCGCCATGGGGGGCTGCCCCGCCAGTAACAGGGCGCTGGGATTCAAGGGGCTGGGGCCCAGGCCAGGATCCCTGAGGGTGGGTCTCACTCGTATTCGGCGGTTTCTGCCGCCTTGGTCTCCCCATGCCACCTGTGCTCTCCTCCCTCCGCTGTGGCTCCAGGGCTCCCTGCGCCCGCCAGTGCCCCGTATCCCGGCAACGGGCAGCAACGCCTGGGGCTCCCTGCGCCCGCCAGTGCCCCGTATCCCGGCAACGGGCAGCGACGCCTGGGGCTCCCTGCGCCCGCCAGTGCCCCGTATCCCGGCAACGGGCAGCGACGCCTGGGGCTCCCTGCGCCCGCCAGTGCCCCGTATCCCGGCAACGGGCAGCGACGCCTGGGGCTCCCTGCGCCCTCCAGTGCCCCGTATCCCGGCAACGGGCAGCGACGCCTGGGGCTCCCTGCGCCCGCCAGTGCCCCGTATCCCGGCAACGGGCAGCGACGCCTGGGGCTCCCTGCGCCCGCCAGTGCCCCGTATCCCGGCAACGGGCAGCGACGCCTGGGGCTCCCTGCGCCCGCCAGTGCCCCGTATCCCGGCAACGGGCAGCGACGCCTGGGGCTCCCTGCGCCCGCCAGTGCCCCGTATCCCGGCAACGGGCAGCGACGCCCGCCATGGAATCCTGCCCGAGTGAGACCTGACCGGGCCCCGGTGCCTGTGACTCTCCAGGAGTGGGACACCGGGTCCCCGCACCACTGCACAGCTGCCCCCATCCCCACACACCCCGCTGCCGTGGCCCCTTGGCGTGTGCCACCTGCCCCAGGCCAGACTCGAACGCAGAGCCCCACAGACTGGGCTGGTAAGAAGGAGAAACAAGGTCCCCCACTAGCTGGTGGGGGCCAGGGCCAGCTGGGTTCTACCACCCCAGATCCGCATGGGCCGGCCCCAGCCTCGTCCGCAGCGGGGCCCAGTTGATCTGTGCATCACACAGCCCCCCCGGACCAGCCGAGCTCAACGCCCCCCACAGGCTGAGCAGGCAGGAGCCAGACCCATGCCCACCCAGGCGTGCTGAGAGCCGGGCACGTAGCGGGCACCTGGAGCAGGAGAGAGCCAAGCAGGCTGGGGGTGGGGCGGGGAGGAGGCTGAGGAGGGGTGGGGAGAGGGGCCGGGTCTGGAGGTGTCTGGGTCCCAGTGATGCCTCGTCTCTCCGCAGCCCCGGGCCCCATTCCGTGGGGCGAAGTGGAGGATTGGGGGGTCCCCCCCCACCAGCGCCAGCTCCATGGGGCTTGTCTCAGCTCTCCGCAGGGCCCTGGGCACGTCAAAGCAGGGCCCGCGGCCCAGGAGCAGGAAGGGCAGTGGGGGGCCAAGGCTGGCGGGGGAGAGCCCCGTGCGGGGCGTGGTGCGCAGCGCAGGCGGCTTCGCCCTGGGCATGACCCTGGCCAGCCTCTACGGTGCCCTGGTGCTCTTCGCGGAGAGTTACAACGTCTGGTACTGCCTGGTGTCCACCGCCAGCCTGGGCGCCGGCCTGGGGCTGGGCATGGCCTTCTCCAGCAAGGTGCGCGTTACCGTCCTGCTCATGCTGCCCCACGTCTTCTCCAGTAAGTGCCCCCCGCCAGCCCCGCCCCCCCCCCCCCGATCCCACTGGGCCGAAACCCAGTGCTGGGATCACCCGGCGTCACCCTCATGCCCCCTGGGGTCCCCTGGCCCCAGCCCAATATACCAGCCGTGCCCCTGCCTGGCACACCGCGAGCGGCCACAGGGAGTGGGCAGAAGTGGGGACAGCTGTCCTGGTGCCACTCGCCCCACACCCTCCCCCAGCGCCCAGCTCCCAGTCTGCCCCCCGTGGCACCCTGCATCCCCCCCAGACCCTG
Source organism: Emys orbicularis (assembly GCF_028017835.1). NCBI lineage: Eukaryota > Metazoa > Chordata > Testudines > Emydidae > Emys > Emys orbicularis. The sequence continues at coordinate 807,815 of NC_088702.1, forward strand.
CCCTGCCTGCCCTACTGACGCCGTGGGGTGACTGCCGCCCCCTGCAGAGCAGGGGAAGCACATGCTGCTGCTGGTGGCGCTGGGCATGGCCATGCAGGGGCCCTGCACCAACATCCTGCGGAACTTCGCCCGGGCGGCCCAGTCCGTGTCCTGTGGAGCCGAGCTCACCCTCAACCAGACGGCCGAGCTGCTGCAGAGAGCCAGGGAGCCGCTGCTCAGTGAGAGGGGGGGCAAGGGGGGCAGGGAGGGATCCATTGTGGAAGCTGGGGGGAGGGCTAGGTGTTTCAGGGTATTGGGGTATCCCGTGGAGGGTGCTGGGGGGCGCCCCATGTGGGGAGCAGCGGGGGGAGCCCTTGTGGGGGGGCTGTTTCCTGGGTGCTCACCGTGTCCCGCCCCCAGGCGCACTGACCAGGATCAAGGCCATCGCCCAGAAGGCCAAGGTGGTGGGCGACCGCGTCCGCAAGTTCTTCCGCTCCGTCATGGACTCCGTGCGGCACGTTGGTGAGTGGAGGGGGGGGGGCAGCCGGGACACGGCACCGACAGCGACCGCCTCCTGCTGGCCCCCCACAGCCTGGGTCAGCTCAGCCTGCGGCCTGCTCCACCCGCCCCCTGGCCAGCCCCCCACCTGCTCCACCTGCCCCCTGGCCAGCCCCCCACCTGCTCCACCTGCCCCCAGCCAGCCCCACCCAGGTCAACTCAGCATGCGTCCTGCCCCCTTCCCCCAGCCATAACCCCCCACCTGTCCCACCCTGCCCCATCTGACCCCACCCCCTCAGCCACCTGTGATGAAGTGGGACTGTTCTTAATGTTTCCTCTGAATACTGTGTGGGTGCCTCAGTTTCCCCCCTGCATTGCTTAAGTCTCCAGTGCGCATAAATGGCCGACACTCTGTATCCTGGCAACAAATGGCCAGGGTCCTTCCCCCTTGCAAGGAAATAGCTAAAGGTGAACAAAGAGATCAGGTGACTTCCTGGCCCGGGAAAGAGACAAAGCCCAGAGAAGGAGGGGCTGGAGGGGGTTTCAGTTTGGAGGTGCCTGGGGACGGGGAGTGAGGGCAGACGGGGGTGTCTGGCTCGCTGGGCCCCAGAATGGACCCGGCGGAGGGATCTACAAGCTCTGTTTTAGACCCTGTTCCCGGGGATTCCGTGACAACTGGTGGGAGAGGTGGGATGTACTGCACCCCGTGAATGGCGCTTCTTGCAGTAAGTGACTGGGGAGCAGTAAAACAAAGCGGGGAAAGGCCCTGGCCATTTGTTGCTAGGAGACAGAGTGTCAGCCATTTATGCACACTGGAGACTTAAGAAATGCATAGGGGAAACTGAGGCACCCACACAGTATTCAGAGGAAACATTAAGAACAGTCCCACTTCGTCACACCACCGAAAACCCCGATCCACCCCCTCTGCCAGCCTCCGGCCTATCTGACCCCTCACCCTAGCGAGCCCCCAAACTGTGACCCTCAACTTGTTCCTCCATGCCAGCCTCCAGTCTGGGACCCCATTCACTACCCCCAGCCAGCCCCCAACCCCAGTCCCCTGACCTGTCCCCGCACCCCTCCAGCCAACCCTTCAGCCAGCCCCACCCTGCTTCCGTTCTGTGTGCTCCCTAGGGCCGGGGGACGTAGGCACCAGCCGTGGCTTGGAGCAAAGCCCATCTCCTGTGCTCCACATGGTGCCCCACGGCGCTGCCCTCACGCCCCAATCCCCCCCACAGCCCTGTCGTCATGCCCCCTCCCCTGTGCCCCAGGATTCCGCCTTCGTACCCTGTCTTGCGACCCCTTACTCACGGCCATCGTCCCTAGGCCACCTCGCCCACCCTCGGGCTCCTGCCCTGCTGCCCCAGGGTGCCCTGCCGCCCCAGGGTGCCCTGCCATGCCGTCCCCACAGCCCGGGCCCTGCGGAACGTGTGGTACTGGCTGGTGCACGTGGGCGAGGTGTGCAACCAGGACCTGGGCGCCCCCTACACCAAGTGCCTGCGGCTCTTCGACACGGCCAAGGATGAGTGTGAGCGCGTCATCCCCGCCCTCTTCTTCCTCTGCTACATCCTCCTCCTCTTCAAGCCGCTCTGCGGCCTGGCCAATGGTGAGTTCCCTGGGGGCAGGGCCAAGGGTGAGTTCCCTGGGGGCAGGGCCAATGGAGAGTTCCCTGGGGGCAGGGCCAAGCGTGAGTTCCTTGGGCGGGGCCAAGCGTGAGTTCCCTGGGCGGGGACAATGGTGTGTAAGTACACTGTGGTGGGGACAATGGTGTATGAGTGTCTCCAGGGGGCGGAGCCAACAGTGAGTACCCTCCAGGGGGCGGGACCAACATCTCCAGGGGGCGGGGCCATGCTCAATCATAGAATCCCAGCAACGTGGGGCTAGAAGGGACCGTGAGGGTGCAGCCCCGGGCACCGAGGCAGGACCCGGTGACCCTAGACCGCAGAGTGTGGGGCTGGCTACGGAGCCCCCCAGCTCACCTGGGCACAGCTCCCCCCATGCAGCCTCCCACTTTCCCCACAGCGCTCCTGGTCTTCTGCGTCATCCCCCAGTACGTGCAGCCCTTCCTGCGCAGGAGAGTCGTGGCCCGTGAGTGCCGGGGGCCGCAGCGGGGTGGGGGGGCATGTCCCCAGGACGCAGCCCTCCATGTGCTGGGGGAGGCACTGCCGTGTAGCCCTGGGAAGGGGCAACCCCCCCCCCCCGCCATGTGCTCAGCAGCACTGCAGTGCCCAGCATCCTTTTGCCCCGGGCCTCAGCCCCCCTGCTCTTCCCCCAGGTCTCCCCCCTCCTCCAGCCCACTGGGGTCTCCCCCACCTGCAGTCACTCTGCCCCGCAGGCCTCACCCCTCCTGTGGCTTTACCCCCCCCCACCTCTCACCCCCCCCGTGTCTCTGCCCCCCCAGTTTTCACCCCCCTTGTCTCTGATCCCCCCAGTACTCACCCCACATGGCTCTGATCCCCCCCAGTTTTCACCCCCCCGTGGCTCTGATCCCCCCCAGTTTTCACCCCCCCCCCGTGGCTCTGACCCCCCAGTTTTCACCCCCCCTCGTGGCTCTGCCCACTGCCAGTTCTCACCCCCCCCCCGTGGCTCTGCCCACCGCCAGTTCTCACCCCCCCCCCGTGGCTCTGACCCCCCAGCTGTCCTGAAGGTGCTGAGCCGCGTGCGCAGGGAGTTTGAGTTCAACATCTCGGCGGTGCACCAGTTTGACGTCAGCCTCAACTCCACCAAGAGCCTGGCCCAAGTGGCCCTGGACATCATGGAGGCCGTTGGCCTGCGGCTGCAGCCAGCCCGCGAGGTGCTGGGCCTCTTCGCACACGTCTCCACCTGCATCCTCCTCTACCTGTACCTGCAGTGAGTGCATCCCTGAGCCCGACTCCGGGCTCCCAGCCCCCTGCTCCAACCGCCAGACCCCACTGCCCCCCAGAGCAGGGGGGAGAACCCAGGAGTCCTGGCTCCCAGCCCCCTGCTCCAACCGCCAGACCCCACTGCCCCCCAGAGCTGGGGGGAGAACCCAGGAGTCCTGGCTCCCAGCCCCCTGCTCCAACCACCAGCCGCCACTGCCCTCCCAGAGCTGGGGGGAGAACCCAGGAGTCCTGGCTCCCAGCCCCCTGCTCCAACCACCAGCCGCCACTGCCCTCCCAGAGCTGGGGGGAGAACCCAGGAGTCCTGGCTCCCAGCCCCCTGCTCCAACCACCAGCCGCCACTGCCCTCCCAGAGCTGGGGGGAGAACCCAGGAGTCCTGGCTCCCAGCCCCCTGCTCCAACCGCCAGACCCCACTGCCCCCCGGAGCTGGGGGGAGAACCCAGGAGTCCTGGCTCCCAGCCCCCTGCTCCAGCCGCCAGACCCCACTGCCCCCCAGAGCAGGGGGGAGAACCCAGGAGTCCTGGCTCCCAGCCCCCTGCTCCAACCGCCAGACCCCACTGCCCCCCAGAGCTGGGGGGAGAACCCAGGAGTCCTGGCTCCCAGCCCCCTGCTCCAACCGCCAGACCCCACTGCCCCCCAGAGCTGGGGGGAGAACCCAGGAGTCCTGGCTCCCAGCCCCCTGCTCCAACCACCAGCCGCCACTGCCCTCCCAGAGCTGGGGGTAGAACCCAGGAGTCCTGGCTCCCAGCCCCCTGCTCCAACCACCAGCCGCCACTGCCCTCCCAGAGTTGGGGGGAGAACCCAGGAGTCCTGGCTCCCAGCCCCCTGCTCCAACCGCCAGACCCCACTGCCCCCCAGAGCAGGGGGGAGAACACAGGAGTCCTGGCTCCCAGCCCCCTGCTCCAACGGCCAGACCCCACTGCCCCCCAGAGCTGGGGGGAGAACCCAGAAGTCCTGGCTCCCAGCCCCCTGCTCCAACCGCCAGACCCCACTGCCCCCCAGAGCAGGGGGGAGAACACAGGAGTCCTGGCTCCCAGCCCCCTGCTCCAACCGCCAGACCCCACTGCCCCCCAGAGCAGGGGGGAGAACACAGGAGTCCTGGCTCCCAGCCCCCTGCTCCAACCGCCAGACCCCACTGCCCCCCAGAGCTGGGGGGAGAACCCAGGAGTCCTGGCTCCCAGCCCCCTGCTCCAACCACCAGCCCCCACTCCCCGTCCAGCGAGTCCTGGTTCCCCACCGCTCCCTGTGCCGTGCCCCCCTCAGCCTGGTGTCCCCGCAGGGCCCTGCTGTATCGCAGACGGTACCTGCACGACGACGACTTCGACAACATCTACATCACGGGGCGCTTCCTGGCCATGGACGTGCTGCGGGCGCGGCAGGGCAGGCCCACGGTGCTGCCCCTCTCCACGCGGGAGAGCACCAAGTACATCTGCCCAGGTAAGGGGCTGCGGCAGGGCCGAGCGGGGAGCAGAGGGGCAGGGCCTTGGGCAGAGGGGGCTGCTCCCGCCCGGCTCCCACCCGCTCTCAATGGGGCTCCCTCCTGCCTGGCCCAGGCTCCCCGTTCCTGTCGCGCCGGGAGCGCTTCGGTTACAGCCTGGCCCTGGCCGGCGTCCTACGCCACGTGCTCCTCGGCCTCGCCCTCATCCTCCTCGACTACGGGGTCTTCTGGCTGCTCGACCTGGTCCGCTACCAGCTGCATGGCGAGATCGTCGCCAGGGGTGAGTCCCCCGGCCCAGCCCCGCCCCCCCCGGCTACCCTTTGGGGCTGCCCCCTTAGCAAGGCCCACCTGCCCCTGCTGGCCCCAGGGATGGCACATTGGGGAGCGGCACGCAGCCACTAACCCAGCCCTGCCAGAAACCGGACCCCCAGCCACTACCCACCTACACCTGGCCCCGCCAGCCGCTGGGCCCCCAGCCGCTCCCCGCCCACACGCAGCCCTGCCAGAAACCGGGCCCCCAGCCGCTCCCCGCCCACACCCGGCCCCGCCAGCCGCTGGGCCTCCAGCCGCTCCCCGCCCACACCCGGCCCTGCCAAAAACCGGGCCCCCAGCCGCTCCCCACCTACACCCGGCCCCACCAGCCGCTGGGCCCGCAGCCACTCCCTGCCCACACCCGGCCCTGCACTAACCTGGCCCATCTGCCCGCAGCCCCCGTAGTGATGAGCGTCAGTGTGAATGGGACGGGCTACACGGGCGAGATCTACCGTGACCTGGTCTCGGCGTTCGACTCCCTGCAGCGCGGCAACGTCAGCGTCCTGTCCCGCCGGTGCCGCCTGCGCCCTGCTGAGCCGGACTACCGCACCTACCTGCTCATCGGTGACCTGCCGGGGCGGGGGGGCACCCGGGCACTAGCCGTCACTGCCCGCGCTGTCTGAGCAGGCTGGTGCACAGCCAGGTGCACGTGTGTGTACCGGGGGTGCCCATGTCAGTGCGTGTGCAAGGCCCCGCGTGCCCGGCCCTACGGCTCACCAGCCCGCACGGGAGAGCTGCACCCACAGGGTCAGCCTCAGCCCCCCTCCATCAGCGTGGCTGGCAGATGCCCCCCACTGCGCCCAGCAGCCCCTTGCCCCCACATTGTGCCCCCCTGCTGTGCCCCAGCAGCCCCTCACCCCCCCGCTGTGCCCAGCCCCCTACGTGTGACTGGCGCCCCCTCCTGCTCACAGGACTCATGTACGGCGTGTGCTTCTTCATCGCTATCTTCGGCAGCTACGTGGGGCGCTTGCGCAGGGTCATCTGTGCCGCGTATTACCCCTCCCGTGAGCAGGTGAGACCCCCCGTTAACCAGAGGGACTGTAGGCCCGGGCCCTTCCCTGGGCCCTCAGCATGGGAATCTCTCCATCCCTCCCCCCCCAGCCAGGACATGGACCCTTGCTATGGACCTGCCCCCTCCCCACTGAGCCCCCCGCCCCATGCCACTGACATGCCCCACCCACCCAGCCCCCTGCCCCGTGCCTCTGACGCCCCCCCACACCCAGCCCCGTGCCGCTGATGCCCTCCCACACCCAGCCCCTCGCCCCATGCCGCTGACACGCCCCCACACCCAGACCCCCGCCCCACCCCGTGCCGCTGACATGCCCCCCACACCCAGCACCCCGCCCCACACCCAGCCCCTCCCCCTTATGATTATCCCAGGCCCAGCCCCCCCAATGCTCACCCCCAGCCCCCCACCCCCCCCGGCGTCCACCCCTTTGTGCCCTAGGAGCGGACGTGCTTCCTCTATAACACCATCCTGACGCGGCGGACGGGCCTGGCGAGCTCCCTGCTCCGGGCCACGAGGCAGCGGGCGGCCGACGAAGGCCACACCAACCTGCTCCTCATCCTCGCCTCCAAGTAAGGGAGCCCCCCCGGGCCAGCCCCCCGGTCTCAAGCCAGGTGCCTGGGCAGGGTGGAACCGTCCCCTGGGTCTTTCCATGTGTGGGGCTCACGGGACCCATCCCAGGCCCTGGCGGCCAGCTCGCCCCATTCACCCCTGGGGAAGGAGCCAGGAGGCTGGGCAGCACCAGGGCCCCTGACTGGCAGATATGGAGACCTGAGGGGGGGCCCATGGGGCAGCTCACGCCCCTGAGCCACTCGTGCGAGGGGTGGCGTTACCCCCTCTGAGATCCCAGGGCTTGTCCCCGCCGCTGTGCATGTCATGTGACCCCCACCCTGAGTAACCCCCTCTGTGCACACTGCGTGACCCCCTCACCATCGCCCTGCCGTGCAATTTCCCCTCCGGTGCAGGTTGAGTCACCCCCATACCCCACCCTGCAACCCCCCACTGTGCAAGCCCAGTGACCCCCCTCCTGTGAGTGACCCCCCAGGTCACCCCCATACCCCACCCTGCAACCCCCACTGTGCAACTCCCCATTGTGCATGCCCAGTAAACCCCCCTCCTGTGAGTGACCCCCCCCGGGTAACCCCTATACCCCACCCTGCAACCCCCCACTGTGCAACTCCCCATTGTGCATGTCCAGTGACCCACCTCCTGTGAGTGACCCCCCCGGGTAACCCCTATACCCCACCCTGCAACCCCCCACTGTGCAACTCCCCATTGTGCATGTCCAGTGACCCACCTCCTGTGAGTGACCCCCCTGGGTAACCCCTATACCCCACCCTGCAACCCCCCACTGTGCAACTCCCTATTGTGCATGTCCAGTGACCCACCTCCTGTGAGTGACCCCCCCGGGTAACCCCTATACCCCACCCTGCAACCCCCCACTGTGCATGTCCAGTGACCCACCTCCTGTGAGTGACCCCCCGGCTCTGTGCCCATAGGTTGCCCCTGTGCGCCTGGTTGGCGCGGAGGATGGGCGTCCACCAGCAGTACTGCATGGGCTGTGGGCGCATCAGCGGGGGGGCCGCCAGCCAGGACTTCATCACCTGCATCACCCCCGGCTGCAGAGGTAGGAAGCGGGGCGCAGGTGACAGCGAGGGGAGGGGAGCCTGGGACTGAGGGGGCAGCAGAGGGCAGGGCTGGAGGGGGAACAGGGGTGGGTGGGTGACACCTCCCCCCCCCAGGCAGCCAGAGCTGAGTCTGATGCTCCTCCCTCCCCCCCGCTGCCCTGCTCCCCTCCCCAGGGATCTACTGCAGGGAATGTTACCAGCTGCTCAGCAACGTCTGCTCCATCTGCATGGCCCCCCTGGCCTACCAGGGCGACATGGATGAAGAGATGTGAGTGAGGGTGGGAGGGGCCCTGGGGGCACCAGCACCCAGTGCCCACCATGGGGCACAGAGCCCACGGCAGGGGGGCTGGCATCAGCTGGGGGCAGGGGCATCATGGGCACGGCTCGCGTGGCAATGCCACGAGAAGCCCCGGGGGAGGGATGACATCTCCCCTCCCATTGGCTGCCTGCCCCACCGTCCCACCTCCCTGGGCAGGGCAGCCAATCAGCTGCTGAAGGAGGCAGGCAGTGTTCTTGCCCCCTCCCTTCTCATGGGGTGGGGGACAGAAGAAATCGGATCTCAGGCTGGCTCTGCTCCAGCCCCCCGGCTCCTCTGCCTCCCCAACGCCCAGCCTAGGATGGGGAGAGGGGACCCCAGTGTAGCCCCCCAGGCCTGGGAAAGGGGGTAAAGAGCCCCTGGAGCTACAGGAGGAGCAGAGGTGGGGCTGGGTACAGAACTGATGGGGGGGAAGCGGAAAATCACTTTAATGAATCCGAGAGCCCTGGAAACACTAATTGTCCCACACAGCGCGGGGGCGGGGCAGGGAATAAAAATCAAAACACCCCAAAACCCACCACCTCCTCTATATTTACAGCTCTCCGGCGCGTGGGGGCCAATCGTGTAGCATTGGGGGGTTGGTGCATTATTTCTGCCCCCCTCCCCCCCCACGGCTGGCACTGGCCGTTTGCTGCCAGTCGTTTAGAGCTCCAGCTTGGAACATGCCAGCTGGGGAATGGGAAAGGGAGGCTGGCATCGCTGGCTCCCCCCAGGGCGGGGGTCCAGGCTGTGGGCGGGTGAGAGCCGAGGGGCCCAGCGGGAGGAGATGGCTCCCCTGCCTCAGCCTGGCCCTCGTCCCCACAGCGACTCCAGTGACGAGGAGACAGTGGGGCTGTGGCTGGATGCCACGCGGGCGCTGCGGGGGCAGGAGCAGGAGCAGAGGCGCCGGCTGCGCCAGCTGCTGAGGCAGCGCCTCCGCCAGGCGGTGCAGGGCCAGGGCTCCGGCCGGCGCCTGCCCCAGGAGTTGGCTGCGTGGGTCTGGGCCCAGCTGGAGGAGGATGAGAGTGGAGACAGCACTGGGGCCAGCACGCCCAGCCCCATGGCAGTGGCTGACGACAGTTCCAGGTGAGCGGCTGGGAACGGGGCAGGGGCATAGGCCCAAGGGGGGCAGGTCCAGGTGCCAGGGCCCATAGGGGATAGCCAAGAGGCCTATGCTCTAGGGGAGGGCTCTTGCCTGCCCCACACTGCGTCAGCCCAGGCTGCCTTTCCCCCCGTGTTTCCAGCCTCGCTGGGGCTGGCGCTGCAATCTGGCCCCTGCCCGCCCGCCCGCCGCCACTACAGCCCGGCCTGAAAGTCAGGAGGGATTTCGCCTAGGGGGCAGCTGGGCCAGAGCTGGGGAGGCCTGTGACCTCACGCAGGGGGTCTTGCGGGCACCCACACATGGCCCGGCCCGGATTTCCGAAAGACAATGTTGGCAGCCGCTGGGCGGGGCTGAAGGGCTGTGGGGCGGGGGCTCCCAGCCCCGGAAGAAGCAGAGAGGGGAGGAGGGAGAGCAGGTGCACGGGGCCCAGCAGGATTGCATGGGAGGGGAGCGCAGGGCCTTCAGCACCTGGCTCCCATCTGCCAGCACTGATCTCACGGGCCTCCTCTCTCTGCCCTGCAGCGACCTGGACTTCAGCTACCAGGACCAGCCCGAGGGCAGTGACGGGGAGGGAGGGGCCCTGCTGGGGCCCAGCCCCCCAGAGCCGGGGGAGCTGGAGGAAGTGAAGACGATCCCAGATCCCAGCCAGTGAGGGAAGCAGCAGGAGCCGGGCCCGTGCCAAGGAGACAGATGCACCGTGCGGGTGGGGGCACCAGGCAGATGGTCCTGCCCCCCAATGCCTGGCTGCATCCCCCCATCTCTCTGGGGCCAGGGGCTACTGTTACCCTAGAAACCCCCATTTACCTCCTGCCCCACCAGGGGGCGCTCTTGACCCTGCAGAGCCCAGGCCACCCCCAGGGCCAGGAGCAGGCCAGGAGCCCTGGATCCCCAGCACAGGCAGGGGCCAGGGGTCTGGGGCCAGGCCCTGCTCCCCCAGGCAGCCAGCCACACACAGACAGGAGCGCCCAGGGTCCCTGCTTCTCCGTTTATTATCAAGCAGCCTTCATTTAAAAAATAAAAATAACAACAGCAACCGAAAAGCGCGTGCGGGGCCCGACCCTGGGCCAGCTCCCGCTGATTCTAGTTGTAGTTTGGTTTCTTTACACTAGAGAAGTTCAAGTAGCTGAGATTTCAAGTTCACCATAAGGCACTTTAAAGCCAGGCCAGGCCAGGCCCCCTGCCCCGCAAAGGACTGACAATGACAGCAGACAGTACTGGGGGCTAGGAGGGGGGAGAAATATATTACATCATCTCTTTAAATATAGATAAACTCTGATTTGGGGCTAATACTCCCCGGGTGCTCCAGGGGCTGGGGGGCGCTGCTGCCAGGGCAGACGGGAATGTGCAAACAGCAGAGACGCCCCTCGGGGGAGGAAAGCCGCAGCTCTGGGGTGGCCCCTGGGGCTCATCTGCCTCCGCAGGAGGGTCTGGGCCCCCTCCCCTTCCTGGGCCAACTTGCCCACATAGTGCAACCGGAGAAAGCAGCAAGGAGTGCAGGGGCAAGTGAGGCCCGTCGGGGTGGGGGGGCGGCTCCTCAGTTAAGGCATGGAGGTGCAGAGGGCACCCTAGATTTGCATTTCCCTGCAGTGGACAGCTGGGGGCTCTAGCCCACAAGCTATTTACAATGGGGGGGGCTAAGAAGGGGGGCGCTCGGTGACACCAGCTCTGCCCCAGGGCACTAAGCGCTTTTCCTCCCCCAGCGCCCAGCCGGGAAATAAAAACATACAGCTTTAAAAACCAGGGGCTGGCAAATGTGCAGGGGGGAGGGGGGCAGCACAGCTCCTCCCAGCTCATCGCTAAGTGACCCCCCAGGGCCCTGCCAGCCAAACCCACAGGGGGGGGGGGGGGGGCGTGAAGTCCCCACCCTGCAGAGCCAGCTCCCTGGGGTGCAGGGCCGGCCACATGCCCCAGGGAGGCCACCAGGTGGCGCCCCATGGCCAGCTGTCAGGGCACGACACCCCAGCGCTGGGGGCGCAGCCAGGCCTGGCACACGGAGGGTTAAACACACCTGATTCATACAGGGAAGGGGCACCTGGTACAAGCTGGCTCCAGGTACAGCCTGTCCCACCCGCAGGGCGGGTGGCTCCCTGCCAGCTGGGTCAGTGTGGACAGGCTGCCCCCCCCCCCCAGCTCTGAGCACCAGCCAGCAGGGAGGGGCTGTGAGCTGGCAGAACCGCGAGATCCCGTCTCACCCCCCCTTGGGCAGTGAGCACAGCACAGCAGCCAGCACCTGGCACTGCCCCCCAGGCTATGGGGAGGGGCAGGGCGAGGCCCCCCCAGCATTTCATTGTGCAAATCCGCCAGGGGGAGTTTCCCCCTTTGCATAATTCAGAACAAACAGCGACGGGAAAAACAGGAACAGAAACTTGCGTCGTCAAGTGAGAGACAGTTTGTGTGGGGAATGGCTTCCCGCCCAGGGAGCAGGGTCAGGCTGCAGCCCCACCCCAACCCCAACCTGGGAACAGAACCCAGGAGTCCTGGCCCCCTGCTCTAACCCACCACCCTCCCAGAGCCAGGGAGAGAACCCAGGAGTCCTGGCTCCCAGCCCCCCCCCCCCCCCCGATCTCTAACCCCACCCAGCCTCCACCCTACTCCCCCCCCAGACCTGGGGACAGAACCCAGGAGTCGTGGCTCCCAGCGCCCCCATTCTAACCCACCAGCCCCCACTCCCCTCCTAGAGCCAGGGATAGAACCAGGAGTCCCGGCTCCCAGCCACCCTCCACACACACACACACTCTAACCACTAGACCCCACTCCCCTCCCAGACCTGGGGGACAGAACCCAGGAGTCCTGGCTCCCAGCACCCCCTGCTCTAACCACCAGCCCCCACTCCCCTCCCAGAGCCGGACAGAGAACCCAGGAGTCCTGGCTCCCAGCCACCCCTCCCCCCACATACACACACGCTCTAACCACTAGACCCCACTCCCCTCCTAGAGCCAGAGAGAGAACCCAGGAGTCCTGGCTCCCAGCCCCCCCCCATTCTAACCCACCAGTCCCCCTCCCCTCCCAGAGCCCAGGAGTCTTGTTTCCCAGTCCTCTGCCAGCTCTTGGAAGAGCCGTGAGACACAAGAAGGGGAAGAGGCCCAGCCCACAGCCCCTGCTCCAGGGGAGCTGGGACATACTCCTCAGGCAGCCCCGCCTGCCTCCCCCCCACAAGACCCACATGCCCGAAAGCCCCAGACAGTCCTTATTGCTTCTTGTGCCCGCTCCCGCCAGGGGCAGGGTCTGTGTGCTCCAGCTGGGGGTGCCGTGATGCACTATCTCCAGGGGGCGCTGGGCCTCCGCCCCGCCCAGCGCATGCTCACCCCACTCCCAACCCCGGAGCGGGAGCTGCTGGGGCTGTGCCCGCAGCAGCCCCCCCCAGGGCAGCGCCCGTCCTGGGGATAGTGCCTCTGGCCACCCGCCTGGGGCAGGGCCCTACGCGGTCTCCACGGGGACGGCCCCGTCCAGCTGCGGGCCCTCCTCTGCCTCCCCCTCCTCCTCTTCCTCGTCCTCATTGGGCGGGGGGACGCGGGCCGGGTCCCAGAAGCGGGCCAGCGAGAGGCGCAGGCTCTCCAGGCGCCCGTTGGACAGGTCGAGGCCCTGGGGGCCGGCGGGGGGCGGGGGCGGCTCTTCGCGGCGGCGCCGGCGCGTCCGCACCTCCAGGCAGTTCTGGCCCTTGAGGTGGCGCTGCAGGTGGTCGTCCTTGGCGAAGGCCTTGTGGCAGAGGTAGCACTCGTAGGGCCGGGCGCCCGTGTGAAGGTGCATGTGGTTCTTCAGGTCGTAGCTGTGCAGGAAGCGGGCGCTGCAGTGCTGGCAGGAGTAGGGCCGCTCGCCCGTGTGCTTCCTCATGTGGATCTTCAGCTTGTCGTTCCTGTGGGGGGGTGGGGAAGAGAACCGTGAGCGGGGGCGAGGGCGGGAGGTGCCGGTCAGTGGCAGAGGGCGCGAGGCCAGGAGATGCCCAAGCTCAGCCTAAGCAAGGGCCAGGATCACACGAGAACTGCCCCAACGCCCCCGGCAGAGAGCTGCTCCATGCCCCCCCACCGCCCACACCCACTGTCCCAGCTGGGCGCCATCATCCATCCCCTGGCATGGGAACATAGGAACGGCCAGACGGGGTCAGACCAAAGGTCCATCTAGCCCAGGGTCCTGTCTGCCGACAGTGGCCAATGCCAGGTGCTTCAGAGGGAATGGACAGAACAGGGAATCACCAAGTGATCCACCCCCTGTCGCCCATGCCCAGCTTCTGGCAAACAGAGGCTAGGGACACCATCTCTGTCCATCCCGGCTAATGGGCTCTGATGGACCTGTCCTCCATGAACTGATCTGGTTCTTTTTGGAACCCTGTTATAGTCTTGGCCTTCACAACATCCTCTGGCAAGGAGTTCCACAGGTTGACTGTGCGTTGTGTGAAGAACTACTTCCTTTTATTTGTTTTAAACCTGCTGCCTAGTAATTTCATTTGGTGACCCCTAGTTTGTGTGTTAGGAAAAGGAGTAAATAACACTTCCATGTTTACTTTCTCCTCACCAGTCATAATTTTATAGACCTCTAGCATATCCGCCCTTAGTCGAGAAGCAGGGGTGCGCGTGGGGAAATCAGCAGGCAAAGCGGGGGGAGGGGGCAGGAGGGGAACTGACTGGGTGAAGTAGGGGGTGCAGGGGGCATGCATGAGGCACTCAGCAGATGAAGCGGGGGCACACGGGAGGGGGACTCACCGGGTGAAGCAGGAGTGCGGGGGGGTGGGGGGGGACAGACACGACTCAGTGGACGAAGCGTGGATGCAGGGGGCACTCACCGGGTGAAGCGGGGGCACATGGGGGGCACAGGGGCACACGGGGGGAGACTCACCAGGTGAAGCGGGGGCACACGGGGACTCAGTGGGGGATGCAGGGGGCACTCACCGGGTGAAGCGGACGCCGCACACCTCACAGGCGAACGGCTTCTCGCCGGTGTGGGTGCGCATGTGCCGGGGCAGCTTGCCCGCGCCATGGATGATCTTGTGGCAGACGGGGCACTCCTGGGGCATCTGGGAGCGACGCTTGCGCACCAGCTTGTCGGGGCTGTCCAGGCCGGGGGCCAGGGGCTCCTGCTGCAGGGAGCTCAGGTAGGCCATGAGGTCAGGGTCAATGGGGTCCTCATCGGAGCCAGCGTCCTCGGGGGACAGGGCTGGCTGGTAGGGGTAGGGATACGGGTAGGGGTAGGGGTGTGGGGGCAGCTCCTCCTCCTCAGCCGCCTCGTAGCCCTCGTAGGGCTGGGCCAGACCCTCGGGCGCCGGGGGCAGCAGGGGAGATGGCTCCCGAGGCTCGGGCAAGGGGCTGCCGGGGCCCGGCTCTTCGGCGTGGTGATTGAGCCGGGAGGATCGGGCCTGCAGGAACTTGCGGGTCTTCTTGCTGCGGCGGGGGGCCGGGCGGGCAGGGAGCAGGGGGGCCCCGGCCCCGTCCGGCAGGGTGGCGAAGGCCTCGAGATAGCGGCGCGCCCGCTCGCAGTCCCCGTCATCGGGCCCGGGCGCCTCCCGCCCGCTGCCCTGCAGGATCTCCACGCAGGCGGCGATGACACAGGGGATCTCCAGCAGCTGGGCGGCCTGCAGCACCTCGCCCATGTTGGCGCTGCTGATGGTGAGCGTGGCCGTGTAGGCGAACTCCAGCAGCGCGCCCAGCGCCTCGGGCCCCACGAAGTCCAGCTCGCAGACCTCCTGCCCCGTGCCCGGCCCCGGCCCCGCAAACAGCTTCTTGAAGTAGCGGCTGCAGCCGGCCAGCACGGCCCGGTGGGTGCGGTACTCCAGCCCCTGCGTCCGGATGGTCACGTCGCACAGCACCCCGAGCTGCCGCTGCTCGTTCAGGCTGCTCAAGAGCTCGCTGCTGTGCTCCGGGAAGGGGATGCCGATCAGGTCATCCTCGGGGCTCCCCATCCTCCTCACCTGTGGGCAGAGACACGGCCTGGTCAGAGCCTTCCGCCCCCCACGCTCCCTGCAGCGCCAGCCTCAGCTCCTGCCAGTCTTGGCAGCTCCCACACTGGGACTAGCCAGGCCCTGCAGGGGGCTGGGGCCCTCCCCAGAGCTTCAACACCCAAGCCCCAGGGATAACCCCCTCCACTGCTCCGGGGGGCAGCCAGTGCCCTCAGCCCCACAGGGCCTGGGGGGAGGGGAGCAGCCCACGGGGCCGCGTGGCGATGGAAGGGGGAGGGAGCAGCTACTCAAAGGAAACTTCTGTGGTGAAAGCGTTAAGTGCGCCAGCTCCGCCATCGATTGAGGAAACCCCCCCCCCTGCCCCGGAGCGGTGCCAATGCCGGTGCGCAGAGGGGGAGTGGGCGTGCAGCCCCCCAGCACAGCAGATTCCTAGAAGAGATAACACCGGCTCCACGCTCCCACGGCACCGATAAAATCTGCCCCGAGGAGCTGACTGACGCCAGCCAGGCCGGGGGGGTGGGGGGAGCAGTATGTGCAGGACCCCCGAGCAGAGGGCAACGTCTGGTGGTGGGAAGGTGCTGAAATTCAGCGGCTCCTTGCCCCCCATCTCAGGGGTGTCAGCAGCCCTACCCCCCCCCCCCCAGGGTTCTCTGGGGGACCCACTGAGCTGCACTAAAGCCAGATGCTGCCAGGGGCTCCCTGTCCCCAGCAGGTACCAGAGCCGGGGAGGGGGAGATAAGTCTGTGCAGACGGAGGCCAGAGCTGGGGAGGGGGGCATGATGCCTATGGTCCCAGGGAGCAGGGCAGGGGACGCACCTACGCCCAGGGCTTCGATTCACTCTTGGGCAAGGGCCCCCTGCCAGGAACCGGGGCTTCGCCTTCCCCCGCAGCCCAGACACAGCCGCAGCACCCGCTCGCCGCCCCCCTCGGTACGACCACACCAAAGGGGGAAATCTCAGCACGCCGCATTTGAATTGGCAACCGGCGCAGGCAGCTTCCTGAGCCGCCACTCACAGCCCCCCAGCGCCCAACCCCGAGACCTCCCCTGGCACGCACCAGCTCCCCACGTGGGCACGAGACATGGGCCCAGGGCCCCAACCTCGCCACCTAGCCCCTAATGGGGCAGATGCCCCCATCCCCGTGGGCACACATGGGACCCGTGCCGGCAGCCCCAGCAGAGGCCAAGCGGACTGGCCTCTCTCTGCCCCAGACAGTGAGGGGACCAGGGGTGGGCAGGGGAGCGTGTCCAGCTGCTACCCGGGCTGCGCTGGCGCCGAGCGAGGGTTCCCCAGGCTGTCACCGCTGCTCTTCCTGTGCCCCCCGTGCTGGGGAACGAGGCCCGGCCAAGGCCAGGAGCCCCACGGAGCCCAGCCAGGCTGGGAACCAGACCAGGGACCGGGCCGCCTTTCCTGCCCTTGGCAGAGGAGGATCCGCGCGAACCCGGGGTCCTGCCCCTGCGGTGGGGGGCACCAGCACACACAGCCCAGCATGGGTGCGGCGGGGAAGGGCAGGGCCTTCCCCAGCTAGGGCCGGCAGGATTTATACTGCAAAACTGACGGCGGCCCGGCCAGGGGGGGACAGGCTGGGCCCAGCCCTGGCCCGCCAGAGTCTGGGCAGGGGGAGATTTCCTCCTCTTCCCCCCCATGCAGTCCCCCAGGGCCAGCCTCCCCCACCACGCCACGCCTGGGGGCTGCACAGCTGGGGGGCCTGGCTCCTGGGACAGGCTCTGGGTGGAGCACCCCTCCCCCAGCCGGACAGGGAGTGGCCCCGGACACAGGACTAGGTCATTCCCAGACCTCTTGCCCGGGCAGGGGAGGGGGCAGGATAGCGCAGGCAGCTCCGGCCACCCCAGCACTTCCCTGGGGCCAGGCGAGGGGCAGAGCCGGGGCACCGTACCCCAGCTTGGTGCCCCAGGCATGCTGGGGGGGGGGGCTCCAGGGGGCACAGGTGTGAAGGGAGCCACGGAGCCTGAGATAAGCAGCACCAACCGGGCCCCTCCCCCCCCAAAGCTGAGGGCAGCAGGGCCATGGAGAACAACCCCCCTCCCACATGGGCCCAAGACGTACCATGGGGACCGCTCCCTGGGCCCAGCACCCCCTCCCTGGCTGGGACACAGGGCTGGGCTTTGTCCAGGGGCACTGCCAGCCCCCCAGCCCCCCCACAAGGCCCAGCCTCACCCCACAGCACCCCCTTCCCCAGCCACGTTGTGGCCCCTAAGAGCTCCAGGGCCCAGCGCCGACACGAGCTCCGAGAGCCCCAGACCCGCCAGGGAGCCAAATGGTGCAGGGGCAGCTGGGACTTAGCCAAGGTCAGCCAGAGCCAGGGATAGAACCCAGGAGTCCTGGCACCCACCATCCGCCTCTCACCACCAGAGACTGCTGCTGCCGGGGGAGCCTGCCCCAGCGCTCCCCACTCCGAGCTGGTGAGAGGGGCCAAGCGGAGCGGGATCAGCACCCGGCGCTGGGGTGGGGCAGGAGCCATGGCCGCGGGCGGCTGGGCTGGGGGCAGAGCGTAGCAAGGAATGAGGGTGAGTGAGGGGCCCCTCCCTGTCCCCAGCTGTGCGGGAAGGCGGGGGACATGCCCCCTCTTGCCCAGCTGGGGGAGGTGTGGACGGCGGCCCCATGGCAAGCAGGCCCAGCCCCCCACGGCCGCTCCCTGTGCTTGGGTACCAGCCAGCTGGGGCTGCCTGCCGGTGCAGGGAGGTGGGAACAGCGCTGAGCGAAGCTGCCCCTCCCCTCTCTGCCAAGCAGGATCCACCGGCAGGGCAGGCAGCAGCCTCCCCGGCAAGCGGAAGCCAAGTCAAGCCGGCCCCCGGCCTCTGCCACCCACCTGGCGCAGGCAGCGTCAGGAGGCCAGCGGGGCATGGCAGGGCTGAAACCCCATCTCCAGGGTTTGGTCCAAGCCCCTGCCCAGATGCCCACAGAAGGGACGTGCCAGCTACACAGACCCTGCTGCCCCGCAGCACCCAGCCCGCCTGCCACGGGGCACTTCGCCTCTCCCATTTCTGGGGATGCTCCGCTTTGGCTTAAGTGTCCCGTCCTCCCCCCCCCTCCCCCCGGCCACAGCAAGGAGCCCCCAGGTAAGGGCTCCTGCTAGCTGGTGCTCACCCCCGTTCAGCATCTGGGGAGGGAGGAGGGGGACAGGGACTGGTCCGTGGTCACACAGCAAGCCAGGGCCCCCCTCACTCTAACTCACCAAACCCCACTCCCCTCCCAGAGCTGGGGACAGAACCCAGGAGTCCTGGCTCCCAGCACTGGGCACTGAGCACTTGGCCGTGCCTTCTCCCAGCAGCCTCTCTGGCTGGCGTTTCTCAGAGGGCGCAAGCGGGGCTGGATTAGAGGGAGCAGATTAGCACGGATTAACCCATCACACCCCTCGGCGCAGACAAGCCGTGACAAAACCCCAATCAGATTAGCAGGGGAGATTAGCTGGGGGGAATTAGCGGGCAGGAGATTTCACACACAGCAGATCAGCCCCGAGTGAGTGGGGGGCACTGGAGGAGTTGGGGGACCCCCCCACATTGCTAGGAGATCCTCAGGGAGCCTCTCACCCACAGCCAGAGGCACAGGCTGTCCCAGGGCCGGGGGGCTCTCAAGGCAGGACTCGGTGTCCCCAGCACCCAGGACAACAGGCTGCCATGACACACTGCACTGGCACAGAGGGGGGCATGGACAGGGACCCAGCCGGCGCTGAGTTGGGGATACCAGAGCATCCCCAAGGGCAGAGGGGGGAAGCAGAAAGACTGGCAGGAGGGAGGGGCACTGGCAGAACTGGGGGGGGGGCATGCCCAGGAGAGGAGGTGGCTCCGGGCTGGCAGTGGGGGGCACCGGCGGGGGGGGGGGGGGAGGGGAGGCCTGGGATAGCAGAGGGCTCTGGGCAGAGCGGGGAGGGAGCACAGGAAACCCCCCCCATATTGTTTTGCTCCCAGTGTCCCGCAGCACCAGGGAGCTGGGGCCAGCCGGAGCCGCCCAAACCCACGCACGGGAGAGGGGCGCCCGGCTGGGCCCTTCACGCTCGCACAGCTCTTCCTGTTTCCAATGCCGTACCAGACTGCCTGGCAGCTAATGGGGGGGGGGGGGACACACATTCCCCCCCCTCCAAAACACCCAAATGGCCCAGGTCCCCGCTGGGAAATTCCACAGCAGCCCAGGCCGCATGCAGGGGGATAGGGGCCCCTTGCACCCACGTGGGTTGGCCCCCTGGGGCTCCCCATTCTGGGCCCCTTACACCAATGGCCCCCTGGAGCCCCCAACCCGGACCCGCTCCCCACAGGGCCGATGGCTTGGTGCAGCGAGAGCTAACTGAGAACCCCAGCGTTTCGCTCTCGATTCCCCTGCCGGAGTCAGATCCACCCCTGCCCCCCCGTGTCTCTCGCAGTTTCACAGCTCCTGCCCCCCCCCGGGTGTGGTTCTCCCTGCGGGTGTGAGAGAGAGGCCCCCGCGCCAACAGCGCTTCCCACCCTGCTGTTGCGCCCAGCCAGGCCTGCCAGGCCCCACAGCCAGCACCTCGGTGCTCCCTTCCTCCAGCCCTGGGGGGCAGGGGGACCCGCTAGAGCCCTTTGGGCAATTCCTCAGGGGGCACCGGCCCTCAGGGGCGCTCCCACTGCCCCGCATGCCCCAGCTCAGCCGGTTGGGGGGCCCTACATCACCGGTGAGAACCCCTGCCCCAGCCATTAACCTGCAACCTCTTGGGCCCAGAGGGGAGGGGGTGAGGAGCCGCGTGCCCCATGCCACAGCTCAGTGTGGGGCCTACCCTGGGGTCACTGCACCTGACAGCAACAGGGGGCCGTGGCCCAGCTGAGTGGGCAGTGGGGGTCAGCTGCCTCATTACCCCCGGCCTGGCAGATGGTCAGCGGTCGGCACACAGGCCGGATGGCACTGCCAAGGGGCAGGCCCGTCCCAGCGGCTAGCAGGCGGGAAGGGGGGGGGGACTTTCCGTCACACCCACTGCCTGTTACGGCCCCCCCCCCCCCATGCATCCTCCCCGCGGGAGCAGCACTGCATGCAGAGCCGGAGTTACCATCGAGGCAGATGAGAGCGATAAGCGACGCGGGGTGCAGGTGTGTGGGTGCAGAGCGCAGCCCGGAAATGGAGAGCGGCCACACGGCGCAGCCCCCGCCCCGTGGAGCACCCAGGCCCCAGGGCTCTGACCCCACTACCCCCCGGCCAGCCCCTTCGGAGACGGTTCCCCAACCCCTCCCACAGGGGGCTCGACCGGGGGGGGGACGGGATGGGACCAGGGCTCAGCCCAGGGAGCCACCCCCTGCAGCTGCGAGGCTGAGAGAAAACAGCAAGCAACTCCTCCACCCCCATTCTTCTGGGCCAGGAGCCTCAGCACCTCCCCAGCCCCGCTGGGCCGAGCTGTGAGCAGGTGGGACTCCAGCACCCCGCCCCCCCCCTCGCCTTGCGGCAGAGCGCAGCCTGGCTTGCAAGGGGGCACGGCGGGTCATGCACGGGCAGGGATCCTGCAAACCAGCTCAGCCCAGCGATGCTCCTTAGGATCCCAGAGATGGGGAGGAGCAGGGGGCCTACGTCCCACCCCCCTGCTTTCCCAGCCACTTGTGTTGCAATACCCAGTGCCCCCTCCCCCAGCCCCCAGCTCAGACCCATCCACAGCACCCAGGCCCTTCCCCTGCCGTGAATCATCCACAGCCCGGGCTGGGCGCTTTGGGACAGGGCCCACCCATGACTCAGGCCTGCAGCGCCCAGCACCGCGCAGGGCCTGCAGGAGCCGACGATGCCCCGAAGCAAGCCAAGGCAGCACCCTCGCTCCCCCCGGCGAGCCACGGAGCAGGGGCGGGGGGTCCCCCTGCTCCCAGCACAGCGGCAGCGGGGCAGGGCAGGGCGTCTGGAAGCTGCGTCAGCTCCCGTGGCCAGGCCTGGGCCCAGGGTGATTTCACTCTTTCCAGCACAGCTCTGGCACCGGAAGGCAGAGCCAGTGCCGGTAAGGGGGCCTGTTCCCAATCACTGCGGCGAGGCAGCACCGCTCCCCACGCCCACGGCTCCTCTCTGCGGGCAGCAGCGCCTCGCCAGGGCCCAGCCGTCCCACCAAGCGGGGGCGGCCCGGCTCCCCAGGTCCCAACAGGCCCCAGCCGTCTCCCCGGTAACCGGGCCACAGCCCCTGCTGGGGAACAATGCGATCCCCAGCGGGTCAGCCTGACACCGTGCACCCGGCAGGCTGGGCCCAGCGCACAGGCCAGCCCCGCCCCGCCCCGTGTGTCAGCAACGCAGGAGCAGCCCTTGCGCAACTTTATTAGTTACCTGCCCTGCTTCGCCTGGCAACCAGCCGGTTCCCAGGGAACGAGCCGCAGCCCAGGTCAGAGCCCTGCCCCTGGCATCGCGCGGGCCTGGGTGCCACCTGGCAAGGGCACAGCCCAACCGCTCGGCTCCTCCTTGCTCTCACAGCCCTTTGTGGCGGGACCCAGGGGCCTGGGACACCCTCCCTGCGGGGCAGCCTCAAGCCGCTGCACTTCCAGCTGGAGACGCTTCATTCAGCCCAGAACTAGGCAGCATTGCTGTGCGTTACTAAACAGCTACCCCACCCCAGAGGCAGCTGCCTCTCAGCACCAGGCGAGGGATCGCTGGGCACGTCACAGAACCAGCAGCAGCCATCCGCACATTCACACCTCAGAGCCCGCATCCGATGCAACAGCAGCCACCCCATCCAGCAGCCAGCTGCCCCCGCGGGGACACATGGGGGGCAAACCCCTGAGGTACTGGCTAGCCCTGGCCAGCCCCCAGCTGGGTGGGGCCCTGCTCCAGCCACTGGGGCAATCCAGAGAACAACGCTGAGCCTCTCCCACCAGGAACGCGCTGCCCCTCACTATCGTCCACCCCAGCACCAGCTTCCCGCAGAGCCCTTCCTTCCAGCCCCACTCCCTCCTCCCTGGGGGCAGGCCTGGGTTTGGGCTGCTGCCCTGGGCCCCATGGCAATGGTGATTGAACCCCCTGGGCGGGGGGAAACCAAATGCCCTGCTGCTAGTGGAACATGCAGGGACTGGAGAGCACCCCGTCTGGGGCCCAGCCCCCCAGCCTCAGCAGTCGTAACTGTTTGAGTTACACCAGAGCCAGGCCCCCAGGAGAGGGACGCTGTCGAGGGACTTCACAGCTGCACTGGGAAATGTGAGTCACAGGGGAGGTGAGAGCAGCTCTAACCACTGGGACGTATTTCCCTCCCACCCATCCCCAGAGCCAGGGAGAGAACCCACCACTCCTGGCTCCCAGCCCCTGCTGCTCTAAACCACCAGAGCCCACTGCCCTCCCAGAGCCGGGGGAGAACCCAGGAGTCCTGGATCCCAACCCCCCCTGCCCTAACCCACCAGCCCCCACTGCCCTCCCAGAGTGGGGAGAGAACCCAGGAGTCCTGGCTCCCAGCCCCTACTGCTCTAACCCACCAGAGCCCACTCCCCTCCCAGAGCCGGGCAGAGAACCCAGGAATCCTGGCTCCCAGCCCCCCTGCTCTAGCCCCGAGACACCACTCTCTCCTTAGCAGGACAATTTCCTCTTTAGTGCAGGGTCCATCCCAGCATATTTGGGGTGGGGGGAAGGGGGGGGTCTCTCGCACACCCTGCTGTGGGCTAGGAAGCTGCGGTGTTGATTTGTGGCCCCACCCTGGACCCCCAACAGCCTCCCCCCCGCCAAGGCTCAGAGATGCCTTCGAAGAGCCACAAAATAGGCCACTCCGCAGCATTTCCTTGAGCCCAGTTGGAGCGGCTCACACCCCCTGCTGCCCTCCTCACGGCCCAGAGCAAGTCCGAATACACAGCAGGAACCGAACCCACGAACAGCCAGGCACAGAGCAGGCAATCGCCCCAACTGCTGGGCTCTGCTACCCCTACCTGGCCCCTGAGCACGGCCCCATGGGGCTGCCCCACCGGGGGAAGGGGAGCATCTAAGGGGGAAAGCCAGTTAACACAGAGCCCCCCCAGGTGAGCTCCAGCCAAGAGAAGGGGGAAAGAGCCAGCTTCTCGCTGCTGAGATTAGAGAGCCCCCCGCCCCCCGAGCCTGCCCATGACCGGGGTGCTGCCAGGCCCGTGTCTGGCAGCAGTGGGGCCCTGTTGTGCACGCAGGCAGGGGGATGGGGGCTGAGCGGGTGCCGCTCTATGAAAAACAATCAACACACAAGAAAGGAAATGGTTTTAAACAAGGAGGAAAACAAAACCCACCCGCCCCATGGCAGGGGGTGGGGGCGAGCAGCCCCATGGTGGGGGGGAGGGGAGTTGTGTGACCCCCCCTCCCCCATTCTGTGCAGCGCTCTGTCAAGCTGCCGGCAGGAGCCAATTGTGCGTCAACCTCCAAGCTCAACTGCATCCATCACAGCATCACCCTGCCAGGCGGCAGCTGGACTCAGCGACGGGACCACGGACCCCCCCCACACACACACACACGGCACGGCGACGGGACCACGGACCCCCCCACACACACACACACGGCACGGCGACGGGACCACGGACCCCACAGGGCACAGCGACGGGACCACGGACCCCCCCACACACACACACACACAGGGCACAGCGACGGGACCACGGACCCCACAGGGCACAGCGACGGGACCACGGACCCCCCCACACACACACACACAGGGCACAGCGACGGGACCACGGACCCCCCCCACACACACACACAGGGCACGGCGACGGGACCACGGACCCCACAGGGCACAGC
The DNA here is from genome assembly GCF_028017835.1 of Emys orbicularis. NCBI lineage: Eukaryota > Metazoa > Chordata > Testudines > Emydidae > Emys > Emys orbicularis. The sequence continues at coordinate 831,482 of NC_088702.1, forward strand.
GACGGGACCACGGATCCCCCCCCCCAACACACACAGGGCACAGCGACGGGACCACGGACCCCCCCCACACACACACACAGGGCACAGCGACGGGACCACGGACCCCCCCCCACAGGGCACAGTGACGGGACCACGGACCCCCCCCCACACACACACACAGGGCACAGCGACGGGACCACGGACCCCCCCCCCCCACACACACACACACAGGGCACGGCGACGGGACCACGGACCCCACAGGGCACAGCGACGGGACCACGGACACCCCCCCACACACACACACAGGGCACAGCGACGGGACCATGGACCCCCCCACACACACACACACACACAGGGCACAGCGACGGGACCACGGACCCCCCCCCACACACACACACACAGGGCACAGCGACGGGACCACGGACCCCCCCCCCTCACACACACACAGGGTACAGCGACGGGACCACGGACCCCCCCCCACACACACACACACACAGGGCACAGCGACGGGACCACGGACACCCCCCACACACACACACACACACAGGGCACAGCGACGGGACCACGGACCCCACAGGGCACAGCGACGGGACCACGGACCCCCCCACACACACAGGGCACAGCGACGGGACCACGGACCCCACAGGGCACAGCGACGGGACCACGGACACCCCCCCCCCACACACACACACACAGGGCACAGCGACGGGACCACGGACACCCCCCCCACACACACACACACACAGGGCACAGCGACGGGACCACGAACACCCCCCCCACACACACACACACACAGGGCACAGCGATGGGACCACGAACCCCCCCCCAAACACACACACACACAGGGCACAGCAACGGGACCACGGACCCCACAGGGCACAGCAACGGGACCACGGACCCCCCCACACACACACACACAGTGCACAGCGACGGGACCACGGACCCCCCCACACACACACACAGGGCACAGCGACGGGACCACGGACCCCCCCCACAGGGCACAGCGACGGGACCCTGCCCCCTCACAGGGCACAGCGACGGGACCACGGACCCCACAGGGCACAGCGACGGGACCACGGACCCCCCCACACACACACACAGCGACGGGGCCAGCCCCAGCCCTCATGGGCAGCGGTGTTACTGGGGAGAACTCACGCCTTTCCCTGCTCCTCTAGTGGGTCGGGGCGGTGCGTGGGACGCACGCTCCCTGCAGACACCCAGCCATTGCCCCAAGGAGCCAGGGCAACCCCCACCCCCACTGCTCACAGGCCGGGCCAGATGCCAGAGCAATCCCATCCCAGGCCCAGCACCAAGGAAGGGGGAGCCCCGTCCCCCCCACGGCCATGCCTGCTGTGTAGCAGGCTGCAGGGGAGGCCGGGTGGCAAGGCCCCCTGGAGCCAGGCCCCCAGTGCATCTTAAACCCCAGCCCACCCCCAAATGCAGGGCTCAGGCAGTGCCTGGGGCGAGAGGCACCCAAGGGCGCCAGGGCCAGCGAGCAGACCAGGCTGACGCTCACCCTCCCGGTGCCTCCAGCCACCCGTCACCCGGGCAGAGCCGGGGCGTCAGGAGAAGGCCCCTAGATGTGGGGCAGCTCCACAAGTGGGGGGCATCCACCCCCCTCAGATCCAGCACCAACCCCACCATAATACCCGGGGTCTCAGCTCTGCTCCACGGTGCCCAACTGAGAGACTAGGTGGCCCTGCTCCCGGCTCCCCTAGGGCCTGCAAACTCCCCCCCGTCCCAGCCCAACCCCGACTCCCCCAGGGCCTGCACACATCCCCCCACAGGGCCAACCTGTCTCCAGCTCCCCCAGAGCCCCCAAACCACACACACATCCAGAGCCGGCCTGCCCCCCTCCCCAGCTCCCCCAGGGCCTGCATCCCCAACCCCCTGGGCCTGCGTTCCCCCCACCCAGGCCGGGCTGTCCCAACCCCATCTCCCCCAGGCCTCTCCCCCCACAGGGCAGGCCTAGTTTAGCTGGGTCCCAAGCACTAAGGGTCTCCCCACCTTGTGCAGATGGGTCCAGCTCACTGGCTCGGTCCCACTCCGGCCCTTGGGGACCCCTTAGGGCTGGCAGCCCCGGGACAGCTGGGCGGCCGGGGGCAATTGCCACTAGCACACCCAGCCCCCGGTGGAGATCGTCGCCCACCTGAACCCAGCACCCCGCAAAGCATGCACGACAGCCGGAGGGGGCAGGGACAGCCTGACACTAGGCCACCAGGCTGAGACCTGGGGGCACCTGGCTCCCGTTCGCAGCCCCGCCACGGCCTCTCGCTGGGACCCCAAGCCAGTCCTGCCTCTCTTGGGGCCTTGACTCCCCCTGGCCCTTCCCTCCGGTCAGGTGGGCGCAGACCGAGGCTGTTCGGGATCGCGAGGTTCAGACCCGCCGGGAGGAAGCCAGGGCACAGTCCCCCCCGGCAAGGGGCACCTGCCATGCCAGCAAGGGGCCAAGATGTCTGCATCCTCTTCCCAGAACATGCAGCCCCCCAGAGCCTCCCTGCCCCACAGCCACCGGGGCACAGAGTTCCCAGGGGAGAGCGCCCCCCAGACAATCCCAGCACCGCCTGGTGCCTGCAGAGTGGGCACAGCCAGACGCCCAGCTCCGCTCGCCCCTGCCAGGGCTGCCAGGCTGTGACAGGGCCAAGAGTGGGCACCATCTGCGAGTCCGTGACACAGGCCCACTCCCCGCCAAAGGTGCCAGCGCGTGCCCCGGGCCCACGGCCCCTCACCTTCGGCTGCGTGCCCGCGCGGCTGGCTCTCGGCAGGGCGGCTAGGCTCCGTGTGAACCTGGCCCCGCTCCCCGCTTACACTTCACCTCCCATCCCACCTCAAAAGGAGTCGACGCCCACACCCCGGGTCACGCACCTCCCAGCCCCGCTCCCCAGAACACACACAGCATTAACCCTTTGGTAGCTGGCCGCGGCGCCGGGGGCCCCCCCGTCCCGAAAGAGAGGAAATTCCCAGCACGCCAGGCCGACGCGTCAGAGCGCCCGGGGTGAGGCACAGCCGGGGGAACCCCCTCCCCACACGCCAGCCCCTATGGGGAGGGGAACAGGGGATGCAGAGGCCAATCGCATGGGGGAAGGGGGCTCAGGGCTGCCCCCAGCCCAGACATGGGGGTGGGGTTCCCCCCAGGTCCCCTGCCCCAGCCATCCTAGTGGGGGCCCTGCTGCCTGTGGGATAAGGCTCCGCTTGCTGGCTTAGCTGCACCCCCGGCACCCTGCCCAGCGCAGCCCCCTGGGAGCCCTGGGGGTGGGGTGCGCTGCCCGCCCCCCAGGGAGCCTCATCAGCTGTTGGCTGTGCTCTGTCGGCTCCCACCCTGGGCTCGTCCCGGGGAGCAGGGCTGCATCACCACCAGAGCCAGGCGCTGCGCTGCGCTGCGTGCCGTGACATGCCCGGCCAGCCGGCCCCAGGAGCCACCCCAGAGAGACCTGGCCCGACACGCCTGGCCCCGCATGCCGGAGAAAGATGGGCTGGCAGCTTGGCTGCCCCCAGTGCCCCGGGGGGCAGGGGGGAGCAGACAACCTGTGTCTGCCTGCAGGCCACCAGCTCCCGTGTGCACGGCAGGAAGGTGCTGGAGAGCGTTTAGGCCATGGGGGGCTCCAGCATGCCCCCCTTGAGGCTGCATTCAGGATGACCAGCACCCCCGGGTGCTCAGCGAGCTCCCGCCAGCACCTGGGCAGAGCACCGCCGTGTAGGGCGGGGAGCGAGAGAGGCTCCTGGCGGCGCTGGGCAAGCCGCGCAGCCAGCAAGTGGACGAGATCCCAGGCAGGGCATGGGGCAGGTGCCGTGCGCATGTCGTATCTCACACGCGGTTCCTGCCCTGAGCAGCTGGGCCAGAGTCGGAGCCAGTCATCAGAGCCAGACCCCCCTTTACTCAGCTTCACCCCTCCCTCCTCCTACGCACCAGGGGTGTCGCCCCGAGCCGGTGGGGGCCAGCCCCCTCCCACTGATCTGTACCCACCCACTGTTGGCACTGCCCCTGCCAGTGCGCTGGGTGCTCCAAGCCCCTGGGCAGAGCCTACGGTGCCAGCTTTGCTTGGACAGATTCCTGGAGGTTTCATCACATGACACAATCTTTAGTTCCCAGAGACTCCAGGACAATCCTGCAGGGTTGGCGACCCTGGCAGAGCTGCGGCTTCTCGCAACACACCTGCCACGGCCTGCAGCCCACCCACAGCGCTCGCTGGGCCTCGCCCTGCAGCCCACTGCCCTGCCAGGCCCAGGGGCAGCCACAGTGCCCCTAGGGGCCATGGCAGGTCGCAGGAGCAGGGTTGGGCACTCGATGCAACTGGTGCTGGGAACCCAGGAGAGCAGCAGCAGCAGGGACCTCCTGCCCCAGCACCCGCAGTCCCCAGCCCGGTCAGCGAGCGGCTCCAGCACCGGGGGCTCTCAGAGAGACAGGCCACGCCAGAGGGGACGGGTGGTGAGCGGGGCCATGGGCCAGTGCCGGTTTCCCAACCCCACAGCCCCCCAGAGTCTCCCACCCTGCCCGCCGAGTCCATGCTCACACCACACCAGTCCCCAGGAACGCTCGGTCCCCTGCCCAGCAGCAGTGGGGGCCCCTGGCAGCCAGAAAAGGGGGAAGGGAGCAGCAACGTAGGGCACCCAATGGCACCCAGCCCCCCAGGGAGGGGGCGGAGACGCAACCAAGACCCCCTCCATGGCGGTGAGTCGTTACCCACCAGCGCTTCACAAACGCAGTGCCAGGAACATGCTGAGCACAAATCCAGAGAACAATCGCACAGCTGCTCTGCCCGGCAACAGAGCAGGCAGCCGGGGCCAGGGCAGTGCCCCCCATGCCGCACCGACCCCTCCCACTGCCCCCCATGCCACACCGACCCCTCCCATGCTGCACCAAACCCCCCACCGCATGACCCCCCGGCACACCCCAGCAGGCAGGTGCTGAAGCCGAGCCCGGTGGGACGCAGCCAGGAAATATTTGGGGTCTCCTTCTGTGAAGGGTCCCAGAGGTGCTGTGCCCCTGCTGGAGTCAATGAGTGTCAGGCCCCCTTAAGGCATTTGGGGGGTGCCAGGACTGAACCCCCCACACACACACCAGACCACAGGGTTCCGGCTTTCGGCTGCAGCCATCTCACCGAGCAGAACCGATCAGTGGGAGCCAGAGCATCACCGGTGCCACCCACAGGCAAGAGGGCAGGAGCCTTGCCCAGCCTGGCACCAAGCCCTCAACCTTGGGGCAGAGTGCAGCCCCCTACCCCTGGCCCCACCCGGGGCCCCGCAGGCTCCATCAGAGCAGCCGCGGGGCCAGGCCCCTACTGCAGGGAGCGCCAGGCCCCAGCTGCCAGCCAGGAGCGGAGCAGAGCAGCCAGTCTGGGCCAGCAGAGGCTGCCCCCGGTGGGCACAGCTCCGAGAGGAAGGGCGCGAGGCACCTGCCTGCCAGCCCTCCCCGCCTGCCCTTTGCCCCCATAAAGGAGGGGAACGGCTGCAGCGGAGCCAGCCCCCCCAGCCCAGGTGCGCCAGGTGCTAAGGGCAGGAGATAAGGTGGGCGAGGCGGGCAGGGAGGGGCACGGGCACAGGAGTCGCACGCAGCCCTGAGTCAGAAGGATCCTGCTGGTGGCAAGTGAGTCACCGGGTCGTCCCACCCCCGCCCCCCAGGGGTGTTGCAACCTCCTGCTTTCAGTCACCAGAGCAAACCACAAACTGCTCCCTGTCCCTGGCAGGGACGGGTCTTCGCGGGGGGCACCGGGAGCCAGGGGCACCCACCAGCCCGGCCAAAGCCTCCAGCAAACCAACTACCATGCGCCCCCGCTGCAAGCTCAGAGCCTGGCCAAGGGCCTCCTTGGAGGCGATGCTGCTGGGAGAGCTGCCGTCCCCCTACCCCCACCATGCCAGCCTCAGGCCGGAACCCCCCTTCACCCCATGCCAGTCTCAGCCCAGACCCCCAAATCCCCCTTCTCCCCGTGCCAGCCTCAGCCCGGACCCCCAACCCCCCCTTCTTCCCGTGCCAGCCTCAGCCCAGACCCCCAAATCCCCCTTCTCCCCGTGCCAGCCTCAGCCCGGACCCCCAAATCCCCCTTCTCCCCGTGCCAGCCTCAGCCCGGACCCCCAACCCCCCCTTCTTCCCGTGCCAGCCTCAGCCCAGACCCCCAACCCCCCCTTCTTCCCGTGCCAGCCTCAGCCCAGACCCCCAAATCCCCCTTCTCCCCGTGCCAGCCTCAGCCCGGACCCCCAACCCCCCCCTTCTCCCCGTGCCAGCCTCAGCCCGGACCCCCAACCCCCCCTTCTTCCCGTGCCAGCCTCAGCCCAGACCCCCAACCCCCCCTTCTTCCCGTGCCAGCCTCAGCCCAGACCCCCAAATCCCCCTTCTCCCCGTGCCAGCCTCAGCCCGGACCCCCAACCCCCCCTTCTCCCCGTGCCAGCCTCAGCCCGGACCCCCAACCCCCCCTTCTTCCCGTGCCAGCCTCAGCCCAGACCCCCAACCCCCCCTTCTTCCCGTGCCAGCCTCAGCGCAGACCCCCAAATCCCCCTTCTCCCCGTGCCAGCCTCAGCCCGGACCCCCAACCCCCCCTTCTCCCCGTGCCAGCCTCAGCCCGGACCCCCAACCCCCCCTTCTTCCCGTGCCAGCCTCAGCCCGGACCCCCAACCCCCCCTTCTCCCCGTGCCAGCCTCAGCCCGGACCCCCAACCCCCCCTTCTTCCCGTGCCAGCCTCAGCCCAGACCCCCAACCCCCCCTTCTTCCCGTGCCAGCCTCAGCCCAGACCCCCAAATCCCCCTTCTCCCCATGCCAGCCTCAGCCCGGACCCCCAACCCCCCCTTCTCCCCGTGCCAGCCTCAGCCCGGACCCCCAACCCCCCCTTCTTCCCGTGCCAGCCTCAGCCCAGACCCCCAAATCCCCCTTCTCCCCGTTTCAGCCTCAGCCCGGACCCCCAACCCCCCCTTCTCCCCGTGCCAGCCTCAGCCCGGACCCCCAACCCCCCCTTCTCCCCGTGCCAGCCTCAGCCCGGACCCCCAACCCCCCCTTCTTCCCGTGCCAGCCTCAGCCCAGACCCCCAACCCCCCCTTCTTCCCGTGCCAGCCTCAGCCCAGACCCCCAAATCCCCCTTCTCCCCGTGCCAGCCTCAGCCCGGACCCCCAACCCCCCCTTCTCCCCGTGCCAGCCTCAGCCCGGACCCCCAACCCCCCCTTCTTCCCGTGCCAGCCTCAGCCCAGACCCCCAACCCCCCCTTCTCCCCGTGCCAGCCTCAGCCCAGACCCCCAAATCCCCCTTCTCCCCGTGCCAGCCTCAGCCCGGACCCCCAACCCCCCCTTCTCCCCGTGCCAGCCTCAGCCCGGACCCCCAACCCCCCCTTCTTCCCGTGCCAGCCTCAGCCCAGACCCCCAAATCCCCCTTCTCCCCGTGCCAGCCTCAGCCCGGACCCTGACTGCAAGGGGCTCAGATGGATTCTCGCTCCAGAGCTGCCCCTCATGCACCCTCAGCGCCCGCCACGGCTCTGCGCCCAGCATGCCTGGCAGCCTCAGGGTGCGAGCTCCCCATCTGCCCCGAATCCCCCACCCAAGGCAGGTGACCGCTCCTCTATGGCGGACGGATGCCCAAGGCCAACGTCAGCAGAGCCCCCGACCCAGCCAGCCTAGCAGGCCTGGGCACCCACAGCTCCCAGTACCCTGAGGAGCAAGCCCTAGGAGGACAGGTTTGTCCCCCCCTCCACTTAGACAGTCCTTCCATGCCCAGCTCCAGGGTCCTACGAGAGCCCAAGGAAGGGGGCCAGGGGGCAAGGGCCAGCCCAGGTGCTGGGGGGAGCTCGCCCAGCCAACTCTAGGGAGGAGGTGTCACGGCAGGTCCATCCCTGTTATTCACCAAGGGATTGGGCCCAGGATGCCAGCTAGGGCTGGGCACCCCCCATCGTCCCTGCCAGAGGCAGACAAGCAAGGCAGCACGGATCCTCAAACCTACTCCCCCCCGCCCAGGACAGCTCCCCAGCCTGACCCCCCCTCCCCACCCAGGAGAACAGCTCCCCTGCAGGACCCTCTACTCCCACCCAGATAAGCAGCCCTGACCCACCCCACCTCCAAGGGACTGCAGGCCCCAGAAAGCTGCCAGATGCTCCAGGCACCATTGCATGCTGGGACTCGTAGGCTCCATGAGTTGCACCGGGGCTGAGCCATGGGATGGGCTCCAGCCCCAGGGGGCTCACACCAAGGGCGCAGACCCCTTGTGGGTGGCTGCGGAGCCGCGTGCCAAGCGGGTGGGAAGGGTCATGGGGGGGGAACATCCCTGTATCAGGCTGTGGCTGCTGGGGGAGCAATGTGTGAGGGGGAGACCCCCAGCCCACCTGGCCCCCCTGCAAGGAGAGGGGTTCCACAGGGCAAGCCCCACAGCCCAGCGATGGGTCTGGGGGGCAGCTGGCATGGGGGGCAGGGCCGCGTGGGAGGCAGGAGCAGCGGAAGGAAGGAGTTGCTGAAACGCAGTCGATGGGGGAACAGGAAGGAAATATTAAACAGCAAAAAACCCCAAACCAAAGGGAGATGAACTCAGGGCGTGAGTCCCGGAGGCAGGGCACAGACCTCCCCCCACCCCCCACAGGAGGGGGACCAGCTCAGCCTGCCCTGCCTGGGACAATCCAGGAGCCTCAGCACCAGGCCCATTCCGCCCCCCGCCCCGCCCCACCCCGAGGCCTTCAGAGGGAGATCCGCTCAGCCACCAGCTGCCTCCCACCCACCCAGCCAGGCACTGGGGGCAGCGTGCCAGGGAACCCCCACACCTCTATGATCTACGGATCCCTCCCCCCCAGCCCAGTTCAAAGCACGGACAGGGCTCCCCCCTCGCGGGAACCTCTGCTACAGAGCACAGGAGCTGCAAAGCACGAGCCGGCTCGGTGCGGCCCCTCCGGCTCTGCCCTTGCGGGGGGCGGGGGCGGAACGGCTGCTGCTGCCCCAGGAGGGCCCTGCTGCTGCATTTAGCCACTGCCTCCACCTGGCCCCGGACTAGCAGGTTAATTCCTCCCCGGGGCTCAGCCCGGCGAGCCAGCAGCAGCCACGCTCTCCCCTTGGATCAGCCCCCGGTCTCTGGCCCCCCCAGCTCTGCAGCCTTGGGGTGGGGGACAGGACCCCCCTGCTGCACTCAGCTCCCGCTCCCCTCAGCAGCTTCCCCACCCAGACGAGTGCAAACAGTCATGGGAGCTGGCTGGAGGCCGGCCAGCCCCTTGCTGTGGGAAGAGGCAGGGCAGGGCAGGGCCCCTGGGCAGTGCCAGCTCTCGGCCTGGCACCAGGTGGGAGCAGAGTGCCAGCTGGCCCATGCTGGGGCCCAGGAGCAGTGCAATGAGCCGGGTCAGATCTCAGCCCAGGAGGCCCCACTGGCCCAGCACCCACCATGGCCCCTCTGGTCTCTGACACTAGCAGCACCAAGACCCAGAGAGCAGCCCAGCCCAGCCTGCAGAGGGAGGGACCACAACCCCCTCCACCATCTAGGAGCTGCAAGCAAGGACCCCCTCCTCCCCCCCAAGTGCCAACACCATGGAACGAGCGCGCAGCATCGGGTGCAAGACGATTCCCCAGCCAGCTCCACGCTGCAGCCCACAGGGGAGGCCAGCCCACCAGCCCCCCTGGCGTCGCCCCGCGTACCAGTCCCCAGAATCCCCCCATACATGGGGGTGCAGGGCAGCAGGGTTCCCAGCCTCGCTCCAGCAGGGCTCTGGGCTCAGCACCGCCACCAGGCCAAGCCGATGAGCCGCCCCGTACGGACAGCGGCTGCTTGGAGCCCACCCCACCCCAAAACAAAAATAGCCCGGCTTCCGCCCCCAAGGCAGCTGCTGAGGCCACCGAGCTGCACCTGAGCCCAGCGGCCAGGCCAGCGCTGATCCCCGCCAGCCGGGGTGGGCCGTGCTAATCCCCACAGCCCCACAGCCTGGAATAGAGCTCAGAACTAGGCCACTGCCAGGATCCCAGCCCCACCCGCCCGGCTCAATCCTCCCACAGCCCACGCGGCGCCAGCTGCCACGCTGGGGCAGGCCGTGCTGGCCCCCCAACCATGGGCTTGGGAACCGCTCCCCACAGTCCCGGGGCGGGATGCAGCAGCCGTTCTGCACTGGGGCGAGTGACTGTCACAAGGGGCAACTACACCCTAGTGCTCCCCCTGGGCATGGGGCCAGCACTGCCAGGGAGAGCACCCCCTGCTGAGCCCCCACCCGCTCCCTGCAGCACAGCGCCCCCTAGCCCTGCACTGGGGCCAGCACTGCCAGGGAGAGAGCCCCCTGCTGAGCCCCCACCCGCTCCCTGCAGCACAGCGCCCCCTAGCCCTGCACTGGGGCCAGCACTGCCAGGGAGAGAGCCCCCTGCTGAGCCCCCACCCGCTCCCTGCAGCACAGCGCCCCCTAGCCCTGCACTGGGGCCAGCACTACCAGGGAGAGCGCCCCCTGCTGAGCCCCCACCCGCTCCCTGCAGCACAGCGCCCCCTAGCCCTGCACTGGGGCCAGCACTACCAGGGAGAGAGCCCCCTGCTGAGCCCCCACCCGCTCCCTGCAGCACAGCGCCCCCTAGCCCTGCACTGGGGCCAGCACTGACTGCTGGGGAGAGCGCCCCCTGCTGAGCTCCCACCCGCTCCCTGCAGCACAGCGCCCCCTAGCCCTGCACTGGGGCCAGCACTACCAGGGAGAGCGCCCCCTGCTGAGCCCCCACCCACTCCCTGCAGCACAGCGCCCCCTAGCCCTGCACTGGGGCCAGCACTACCAGGGAGAGCGCCCCCTGCTGAGCCCCCACCCGCTCCCTGCAGCACAGCGCCCCCTAGCCCTGCACTGGGGCCAGCACTGCCAGGGAGAGAGCCCCCTGCTGAGCCCCCACCCGCTCCCTGCAGCACAGCGCCCCCTAGCCCTGCACTGGGGCCAGCACTGCCAGGGAGAGAGCCCCCTGCTGAGCCCCCACCCGCTCCCTGCAGCACAGCGCCCCCTAGCCCTGCACTGGGGCCAGCACTACCAGGGAGAGCGCCCCCTGCTGAGCCCTGCCGCCCAGGGTGGGGGACTCATTTCCTCTGCAGTCCCACATGCTTCTGCTAAACCTCCTTCCCATCAACCCCTCTGTGCAGGGTTAATTATTACTAATTAGGAGAGGACTCTAATGTCCTTGCAGCACCCTGAGCACCTGGCGGGGGGGGCTTATAACCAGTGCTGCTGCCCCTGCCCCCCCCCCCCCCCGGCACCAGGGAGGCATCGGCCACAGGACAGCGTGGACAGGAGCTGAGCAGCTGGATGTCCCCGGGCTCTGCTCCCGCTTGCCAGCAGGGGCTCCCAGGCCCCAGAGCTCTGTCTCCCAGCACCGGGGGCCTTCGCCAGCTCCCTCCCACCCAGCTCTGCCAGGGCAGGTCTCCCCAACACTGGGTAACCTGGAGATGGGGAAGCCCAGCAAGGCACCTTCCTTCACGCTACTCCCTGCCCTGGGCAAAGCCTCTGCTCCCACCCAGCTGTGTACGGAGCGGAGGGGCCCTGGGCAGCTCCAGTCTGGGGGTGGAGGGAGGACACCCAGGGGGTGGAGCACAGAGCAGTGCCTGGATTCAGGAGCTCGCTTGGGGTCAGGCCCTGGTCCCCCACGGCGATCAGCCAGGACACACGGAAGGGGGCTCAGGGTCAGACTGGATAAGACCCCCCACGCCTGACCCTCCGGGGGAACATGGAGTAGGAGAGGATTGGAGCAAGAGCCAGGGGCAGCCAGCCGGGGAGCAGAGCTAGCACCCCTCACCGGGACCCCTGGGGGAGCCACCGATGAGCCCAGCCTGACATCAGTGCCTGGGCTGCAGGCTGGGAGGAGACAGTGCCCAGAAGGAGGGGGGTGGCCCTGGGCAGCAGGACCCCGCCCAGAGGGGCAGTGCCCAGAGAAGTACTCACCACGCTTGCCAGGCACTGCCCATCGGGGCCTGGGCTGGAGCAGCAGGGACAAGCTGGCAGCAGCAGCACATGCACACCCTGAGCCTGCCTGCTGGGAGAGGCCAGAGCTCGCCTGACCTACTTCTCCTTCCGCATCACCTGCTTTCATTTTCCCTCCCGCAGCTCGGTCCCCCCCGCCCGCCCACCCGCCAGGGGAACCCGGCCAAGTCACGCCGGCTGCTCCCTGGGGACGTGGGGCTCCAAGGCCCAGCGGCTCCAGAAGGTGCCAAGAATGCACATGGGCAGGGCAGGGACACCATGAGCAGCTCAGCGCCTCCCCGCAGGAGCTGAAGGTCACCAGCCTCAGGGGGGTGGACGGAGCGGTTCCCTGGGGCTCCCCGAATGGGCACCAGGCACCTCCTGCCGGCTGGGTCTCAGCCTGGCCCCCTAGCACCAGTGACCTTAAAGCCTGGGCCCCCACGGCAGGGAGAAATCCCCCAGTCCCAGCCGAGACCCATCGTCTGCAGGACTTCAGAGCCCAGCACCTGACCCCAGAGTCCCGTGTGGCGCCCCGCCCCCAGGATGCCCCATCTCGCTGCAGCCAGAGACACGGCATGCTGTCCCCTCGGCCCAACGGGGCTCACCCTGCCCCCCACGGGGGAGCATGAAGGAGTCACCCATCATATCCAGACTCAGATCTGCCCCCACCCCCACACGCGACTCCTGGAACTCCATCCCCTCAAAGCTGGAGCCCCCCCTCCCCCAGCACGCCAAGGTTACTACGGCAGGCCCCAAGGCACGGCGTGGGCTCCCGGGGCTCCAGCGCGCTACCAGCAGCGATTTCTCTGTGGTTTCATCATCCACCCCCTCCTGCTGGGGGAGAGGTTCCTGGGCTGGGCACGGCAGCAGCCCCTGCTCCTCCGAGCCCCAGCGCCGCCAGGCCGGACCAGGCTGGGCCACTCTGGCCCACTGACCTCCTCCTGCTGCACCCCGCTCAGCTGGGGAGGGCACCCGGGGCTCTCCATGCACCCCGTGACCCTGGGACCCAGAGGGTGCCCCCAGCCAGGGGTCGTGGATGCAGGGGGTGTTGGGAGGAGCTGGGGCCCAGCTGCACTCCCTGGGTCTCACAGCACATCGCTGGGCAGGGAACGGCTCCAAGTCCCATTGCTCAGCCCGTGGGATGCAGCTGGGACGCCCCGGGCTGCTGGGGGTGTCCTCGGAAGACCCCCCCCCCCCGCAAATACCCTCCGGATCTCAGAGCCTCCCCAGGGCGCTGCCAGCACAGCAAGGCCAGTGCCACCGAACTCCCAGGAACACACCAGCCAGGGGGCCAAGCGGCACTGCCTCCCGGCCTGACCCCCATCGCTCACGCCTCACCCACCCCACAAGCCACCCTCCACCCCACACCCGCCCCGCACAGCCAGTGGCGCCTCCTGCCTTGGCCAATGCACCCCTCTGCAGACACAGTCCACCTACCCCCCAGCCTCCCCCCCACCCCCGGGGCCCTCTAGTGCTGCCTTCTCCCCCACTCCAAGCTCAAGCGCCTTGTTCTGCCTTTCAAGGCCCTGCAGAGCACCGCCTCTCCCTTCCAACCCGCTGACACTTCCCCAGCCGTGCCCCCGCCCTCTTCACACACTGCCATCCATGCCTCCAGAGAGACCCGCAAGGCCCCCTTCCCTTGCCACAGCTCCGTGCCCACAGGATACCAGCCAAGTGAGGGGCCCAGCCGATAGGTACGCCCCTGGATGGCGAGCAGGCACAACCCGGAGGCGCCAGAGTGCAGCAGCCTGCCTGCCCCACTCTCAGCAGGAGTCGATTCCCTATTAGGGAGGGGGAAACTGAGGCAGAGCCAGGAAGGGACTCGCCGCCCAAAGCCGCAGTGTCAGAAGCTAGAAGTAGAACCCAAGAGTCCTCCCGCCCCCTGCACTCTAGCCACTAGACCCCATTCCCCGCCCAGAGCCAGGAGAGAACCCAGGAGTCCCAGGCAGTAGCCATGAGAACACCCCCTGGACTCCAGCCCAGCACAGGAGCCACGCGCCCAGCAGGAGCTGTCCTGGGAAGGTAGATCCCAGCAGGTCAAGGGGAGCTTCAGCCCTGAGACAGCAGCTGCTCGTCATCCCGCTGTGGCCCAGACAGTGTTGGGAGGGTAAATACACGCCCCACCCCCTGGGTAAACACCGTGGCCAGGGGCGGCCGGCTCGGGTGGGAACAGCTGCCAAGGGCTGGGCACACTCAGGGCAGAGTCCAGCAGCCTCAGAGCAAGGTGAGAGTGATGGGGCACCAGATTCCCGGCAGGCGGCACCCGGAGCAGAGTCTGACCCAGATGCCCCAAGAACCCCCGTGCCAGACACACACGGTCATCCTGGGATACATAAGCGTTAATGAGGGCGGGGAGGGGAGGGGTGGATGATCCCTTCCCACTGAGGCCTCCTTCCACTCAGGGACAGGTGACACTTCCACGGAACGTTCCCTTGCCGAGGGACAGCCAGAACACCCCTCCTCCCCCCATTTACTGTAGGCCCTACACAAACAAAGTAGATCGCATGTGCTAAGTGATGGTCGGGGGGGAGGGTCTTCGGTTAAGTGCAGGGCCTAGTTCAAGTGCCACAGGCGTTAGTCGGCGACTACTGCAGGTGACAGTGTCACCCAGTTCCTCCCCGCTCTGCCGGCCCCCGGGGGGGGCTGCTCCCTTGGGCCATCCACTGGCCATCAGAGTGGCCAGGGCGCCGGAGGGCAAGGGGCCCTGTGCCCAGCGGGACACAGAGAGGGGGTGAGCGCTCACCAGGTTTGTTACTATTGGGTCGCAAGCCAGGCAGAGGTAAACAAGACCCAGAAAGGGCCGGATCAGACTGTCCTCCCGGGGGCCTGCCCAGCCATGGGGTGGGGGGAGCTTGGCCGGGAAGAGCCCCAACGCCTGAGCAGGCCACCCCCCAGATAGCATGTGGGTGTGGGTGTGGGTGTGTGTGGGGGGGTCTGCTTAGCTCACACCACACCCAGTTTCTAGCCTGGCGACAGCCCCCTCCACCGCTGCCCCGTCCGGACACAGCGACCCATGCCAGGAACCGCGGTCCCTCTCCCCACCCCCGCCAGTTTAGCCCATTAGCAGTCAGACTCCCCCACCCAGACGCGGCCAGCGCAGGGGATGCGACGAGTAATCCACCCCACCCCTCCCCTCCCGCCTGGCACCCTGCCCACCCGCAGCTTCCAGGAGAGCCAGAGCCAGCGGCCTGGCGACGTGTCCACATTCGCCGTAACTTGCCGCTCCCCACGGGCGCACTCAGGGTTTCCATTCCCGCCCCCCAGCGCGCCAGGGGAGCTGCGCCCGGTGGGGCCCGGGCCGCCCTTTACCCAGCCGGCGGCTGAGCTGGCTCTCCGCAGGGAGCTGCCAACAGCCCCGAGGGGCACCAGCCAGCCCGGACAGCGCAGATCTACGGAGCCGGTGTCTCCGATCGCCGGGGCCAGGCCGAGCCGGGCCACACACACCATCCCTGCCACTCACCTACCAGCTTAAGGAGGGTTATTTATAACCCCAGACCTGAGCCACCAACCAGGCCTGTTCCCGGCCCAAGGCAGCCCTCCCCGGGGGGTGATGGGGGCTGCGAGGGGGGGGGGGGGAGGCTCGACTGAAGGGACCACGACGCACCTGGCGGGGTCCAGGGAGGGACCCGAGCTAGGGCGGGGGGGGGGGCAGGAGCCAGGGCACCAAGGGGGACGCTAATGGGGCTCGGGGCAGCAGGACCCCCCCAGCTATTCCCACCCGGGGGCTCCGGGCAGCTCCAGGCGCAGGACTCACCGGTCTCCGCTCGGCTCAGGTGCAGCAGGCGGGGTCGGTGCGCTCCGCTGGGGGCCGGACGCCAGGGGCCCCTCGCTCTGCCCGCCCCTGCGCTCTCCCCACCTCACTCACCTGTCCCGCCCCGCCCCCCGCGGTCCCCACCTCACCTGGCCCGCCCCGCCCCCCACCTGTCCTACCCCCAGCGGCCCCCCAGCCCCGCCTAGACGCAGCCCGGCCTGCCCCCGCCGCTGCGCGCCCCTCCGCCGGCCGGACCCCCCCGCTCCCCTCCCGACCCCTCCCCTCCACCTGGCCCCAGCCGCTCAGCATCTCCCCCTCGCCCTCCTAAACCTGCTACCAGGAAGCGCCCGCCCCCGCCCCAGCTCATTGGGCAGAGGGTGGGTTCCCAGCCTCTCATTGGTGGGGGGTGCTGCCCTTCAGGGCCCCCCCCAGGACACACCCCTCAGAGGCGGGAGGAGGAGCGGGGGGGGGGATGACAGTGTCTGCAGCAGCGGCCGCTAGGGTCCCCCCCAGGCTAATGGGTCCCTTAAAGCTGCACCGCTCCCTTGGGGGGGCTCGCAGCGCTAGCGGGGGAGGGCCCTGCCCGGGATGGGGGGGGGGGCTCGCAGCGCGGGCGGGGGTCCGTGCCCAGGATTGGGGGGGGGGGCTCGCAGCGCGGGCAAGGGGCCGTGCCCGGGATGGGGGGGGGGCTCGCAGTGGTGGCGGGGGACCGTGCCCGGGATTGGGGGGGGGCTCGCAGCGCGGGCGGGGGACCCGGGATGGGGGGGGGCTCGCAGTGGTGGCGGGGGACCGTGCCCGGGATTGGGGGGGCTCGCAGCGCGGGCGGGGGGCCCGGCCCGGGATGGGGGGGCTCGCAGTGGTGGCGGGGGACCGTGCCCGGGTGTGGGGGGCTCGCAGTGGTGGCGGGGGACCGTGCCCGGGTGTGGGGGGCTCGCAGCGCGGGCGGGGGGCCCGGGATGGGGGGGTTCGCAGCGCGGGCGGGGGGGCCCGGCCCGGGATGGGGGGGGCTCGCAGCGCCGGCGGGGGGCCCGGCCCGGGATGGGGGGGGCTCGCAGCGCCGGCGGGGGGCCCGGCCCGGGGTCGGGGGGGCTCGCAGCGCGGGCGGGGGGGCCCGGCCCGGGATGGGGGGGTTCGCAGCGCGGGCGGGGGGGCCCGGCCCGGGATGGGGGGGGCTCGCAGCGCCGGCGGGGGGCCCGGGGTCGGGGGGGCTCGCAGCGCGGGCGGGGGGCCCTGCCGGGTGTGGGGGGCTCGCAGCGCGGGCGGGGGGCCCGGCCCGGGATGGGGGGGTTCGCAGCGCGGGCGGGGGGGCCCGGCCCGGGATGGGGGGGCTCGCAGCGCGGGCGGGGGGGCCCGGCCCGGGATGGGGGGGGCTCGCAGCGCGGGCGGGGGGCCCGGCCCGGGAGGGGCGGCGGCCGCAGGGCGGGACTCGGGCCAGGCGAGGGCGGGCGGGCGGGGAGGAAGGTGAGTCACAGCGCTGGGGAAGGAGGCTGCAGCTGGAAAGGATGACCCGTCCCTGGCCCGGCTCTCGGCGGGGGCGGGGGCCCGGCCCCAGGAGCCCCGGCACTGGACACCCCCAAAGGCCCGGCCGAGCCGCAGCTGCTGCTGGCCTGTGGCTGCTGCCGCTCCCCGTGGCTTGCCAACCCTCCAGGACTGGCCTGGAGTCTCCAGGACTTGAAGATTATGTCACGTGATGGAACCTCCAGGAACACGTCGAACTAAAATTGGCAACCCTAGAGCAGGGGGGAGGGCTGTTCCCGGGCGCCCTGCCCTGGCTGTCCTCCGTCCAACCGTCCCTCCCTCCGTCCGTCCCTCCCCACACAGATCCCTCTGTCCATCCGTCCCTCCCTCTGTCCGTCCCTCCCCACACAGACCCCTCTGTCCCTCCCTCCCTCCGTCCGTCCCTCCCCACACAGATCCCTCTGTCCCTCCCTCCCTCCGTCCGTCCCTCCCCACACAGATCCCTCTGTCCATCCGTCCCTCCCTCTGTCCGTCCCTCCCCACACAGACCCCTCTGTCCCTCCCTCTGTCCGTCCATCCCCACACAGATCCCTCTGACCCTCCCTCCCCACACAGATCCCTCTGTCCCTCCCTCCCTCCGTCTGTCCCTCCCCACACAGATCCCTCTGTCCATCCGTCCCTCCCTCCGTCCGTCCCTCCCCACACAGATCCCTCTGTCCCTCCCTCCCTCCGTCCGTCCCTCCCCACACAGATCCCTCTGTCCATCCGTCCCTCCCTCTGTCCGTCCCTCCCCACACAGACCCCTCTGTCCCTCCCTCTGTCCGTCCATCCCCACACAGATCCCTCTGACCCTCCCTCCCCACACAGATCCCTCTGTCCCTCCCTCCCTCCGTCTGTCCCTCCCCACACAGATCCCTCTGTCCATCCGTCCCTCCCTCCGTCCGTCCCTCCCCACACAGATCCCTCTGTCCCTCCCTCCCTCCGTCTGTCCCTCCCCACACAGATCCCTCTGTCCATCCGTCCCTCCCTCTGTCTTTCCCTCCCCACACAGACCCCTCTGTCCCTCCCTCTGTCCGTCCATCCCCACACAGATCCCTCTGACCCTCCCTCCCCACACAGATCCCTCTGTCCGTCCCTCCCTCCGTCCGTCCATCCCCACACAGATCCCTCTGTCCCTCCCTCTGTCCGTCCGTCCATCCCCACACAGACCCCTCTGTCCCTCCCTCTGTCCGTCCATCCCCACACAGACCCCTCTGACCCTCCCTCTGTCCGTCCCTCCCCACACAGATCCCTCTGTCCGTCCCTCCCTCCGTCTGTCCATCCCCACACAGATCCCTCTGTCCCTCCCTCCCTCTGTCCGTCCATCTCCACACAGATCCCTCTGTCCGTCCCTCCCTCCGTCTGTCCATCCCCACACAGATCCCTCTGTCCCTCCCTCCCTCTGTCCGTCCATCTCCACACAGATCCCTCTGTCCATCCGTCCCTCCCTCTGTCCGTCCCTCCCCACACAGACCCCTCTGTCCCTCCCTCTGTCCGTCCATCCCCACACAGATCCCTCTGACCCTCCCTCCCCACACAGATCCCTCTGTCCCTCCCTCCCTCCGTCTGTCCCTCCCCACACAGATCCCTCTGTCCCTCCCTCCCTCTGTCCGTCCCTCCCCACACAGACCCCTCTGTCCCTCCCTCTGTCCGTCCCTCCCTCCATCCGACCATCCCCACACAGATCCCTCTGCCCCTCCCTCCAGCCATCCCCACATAGACCCATCTAATCTATCGCAGACTCCCCATCGCTCCTTGTTCTCTGTCACCGCACCAGCCAATGCACTGAGGCACTGACACAGCCAGAATGGGGGACGCTTTCGCTCCCCACTGCCCCCACCTGACTGGCTGTTCTCTGGGCAGCATCGGTGTCAGCCAGCAGGAAAACCGGTTCGCTCACTCCCAGCCCCACGCCCTGGGCCCTGCTTGTCAGAACATAGGAACAGCCCTACTGGGTCAGACCAAGGGTCCATCTAGGCCAGTATCCTGTCTTCCGACAGTGGTCAGTGCCAGGTGCCCCAGAGGGAATGGACAGAACAGGGAGCCACCAAGTGATCCATCCCCTGTCGCCCATTCCCAGCTCCTGGCAAAAAATGTCCAAATGTCTCACCTGCACCTGGGCATAACTACCCAGCCAACAGGGAACCCAGCATGCGGGCTGAGGCATTGAGAGAAGAAGATGGATTTGGGTCAGAACACAAGCCTGGGTGCCAGGACTCCTGGGTTCTGTCCCTGGCTCTTTGAGGGGAGGGGGGCCTAGGGGGCTAGAACAGAGGGGCTGGGAGCCAGGACTCCGGGGTTCTAACCCTGTCTGTCAGAGTCGCTGGGTGGCCTTGGGTGATGTCCCCCAGCCCCAGCTCGCTGCATGGAGGTGGTGATGTGAACTCGGAGGCATAGCCCAGGCCCTGCTTTCTCCGGGGGCAGGGAGGACTCTGAGGTGATGGGAGAGGGGTATCCACCCGAGTACACTCACCTCACCAGCCTCCCTTCCCTGTGCCCACCTGGGAGAGTGGCAGGAAGGCCCCAGGGCAATGGGGGCTCATGTAAAGCGAGACACTCACAGCAGGCAGGAGGGCAGGGCAGGCCAGGGTGGGGCAGACTCCCCGAGCAGCAGCTCCCCCCGCCTGCGCAGGTGACTCGGGTGGGGTCACAGGCACAACCTGTTTGGCCACAAACGGCGCCCAGGAGGGAAAGAATCAAAATGTTCCTGGCTCCTTGCTCACCTCAGCTCACCCCACCCACCCGCCCGCCCCTGCCCTCCACCCCCTGCCCCCGCCTGCTGCTCCAAGGAGGGGCTCCCCGGCGGCCTGATTCAGACATGGCCCTGGGCCAGGCCCCCACTGCCCAGCCGCCAAGCCAAACAGGGGCTCTGTACAGACATTAGCTCACGGGCAGGAGGCAAGTGCATTCCGGGGGCAGGGATCCAGCTCCGGCTCTCCCCTGCTGCCGGATCACTGCCCCCAGAGCCCATTCCAGTGGGCACAGATCCAGGGCCGGGTCATCCCTCCTGCTGGGGCAATTACCCTGCACATACCTGGCTGCTGACCCGACAAGGGGGTTCAGCCCTTGGGGCCCCCATGTGTCCCCAGTGGGGTGGGGGAGGGTTGCAAACCTGTCCTCTGGGGCGATGGCCTTGGCCCTGGCTGCCCCCACACACACATCCCTCCCACCCCACCAGGGCAAGTCCTCTGCATTGGCCAGAGAGAGAGAGAGAGAGAGAGAGGAGCTTTGGTCCATCTGCTCATCCCTCCCTCCATCCCTCTCCCCCTTGCTCAGCAAAGCCCTCGCACACTGCTTACAATAACCCACATGCGGGGAGGGGGGCAGAGGGAGCTGGCTCAGGAACCACCCAGGGGCCTGGCGAGAGCTGGGGTGCCTCCAGGGAGTGGCCTGCCTGGCCCAGCCTGGCTGCTGTGTCTCCCTTGGCCTGAGCAGGGAAGTGGGGGAGGGGGCTGCTGAGGAGCTGGGGACGCGTGGGGACGGATGAGGCGAGTGAGGGGGAAATCCAAAGAAAATCCCCTCTTTGGTGCTGACTTGCAGCCGGCCCAGCCGCCCACCTGCCCGAAACCAGCCTCCCACGGTCCCTCCCACTTTCACTTTCAGGGGCCGTGCAGCTGCACCCCGGGGAGGTGGGGGGGGCTGGGGGGCCGGGATGTGGCTGGCAGCCCCGGTCCCTTGGACGATCCTGGAATCAGGGCCACCACGGGCCTAAGGTGCCAGGCGCTGGGCAATGCCAGGCAAGCCTGGCCCAGGCCTGCTGAGGGCTGGGCACCGTTGTTGGCCCCCATGTGCCGGGTGGGGGGCACCA
Organism: Emys orbicularis; assembly: GCF_028017835.1. Classification (NCBI taxonomy): domain Eukaryota; kingdom Metazoa; phylum Chordata; order Testudines; family Emydidae; genus Emys; species Emys orbicularis. The sequence continues at coordinate 852,369 of NC_088702.1, forward strand.
CACCCTGGGAAATGGGATGCAGAGGCGCAGACCCTGCTGTGCAGAGACATCCACGTCCCAGCCCGGCTCCTGGGGGCGTCAGACGGGTGGGGGGAGCTTCCGAGCCTTCCTGCACCCCGACCACTTCAGAGGCAGCTCGGGGGATGAAAGGCGCCCAGTGCTTCGTGTCACAAACCCCCTGAGGCCGCCAAGAGCCGAAATCAAACCCACCGCAGGCCCCGGTGTCGCCAGCTATTTATAGACGCTGCAGGGGAAATGGTTCTAAGGAGGAACCGGCAGGAGGGGCAGGAGCCCCCAGCTCCCTGCACCAGCCCAGGCCTGGCCCACGGCCTCCCACTTCCGCATAGGGCGGCACCCAGGGCTCCCGGGCAGCCCAGTTCAGGTGCCAGAGACCACGGGGGTGGGAGCCCAGCACTGGATGGAGAGATTCCGCTGCAGAGCAAGAGGCCAGGGACAGCGTCCGGCCCCCCTTTTGCCCTGGCCTCCCCGCTGCAGATGGTGCCAGCCAAGCCCATCGCTGGCTGCTGGGAGTCAGGCCTGGGCGCTGGGTGGGCACCCCTCCCAACACCCCCTGGCTCCAGCGGGTAGTAGGGGGAAGTGCTCGCAGCTGGCAAGGCCGCACTCCTCCTCCCTCGCTTCCCCATTCCCTTGCTCTCTCTCCCCCTCCCCCGGTTTTCTCTAAGTCGGGCGGCTTCTCTGCAAGCCCCGTGGGCTGGATTGGCGCGTGTTTATAGGAAAGAGTCTCTCCCCCCTGGCCCCCCCAGGTCTTGCTGAGCCCACAGCCCCTAGTGTTCTAGGAACCAGACACCAAACCACACAGCCCCCCGGCGCCCCGCCCTCGCCCCAGTGCAGGCTGGCAGATACCAACCCCCTTCCCCCGTTGGGGGTGCGCGGTGCTATTTTTAGGCACTGGTCTATTTTGGGGTGCGGGGGCTGTGGCTATGTGGCACAGGGGCTGGGCCCATCCCCGTCTCTGCTGCCACGGGCGAGCCTGTCAGCCAGAGCCCCCGAACCGCCCATGTGCAGCCGGCACCCCCAGCTCAGCCCTGGTCTGGGCCGTGCCCCCCACCACAGACCCTGGGGCGGTGGCCTGGCTCAGCCCCAGCATGAGGGAGCTGGGAAGTCGCTTTGCAGGTGCCCCGTCCCCACTCAGCCCAGGCCATTCCCAGGGGCCCCGAGCAGGGCAGGCGGGGGCATCGCCAGGCACTCACCTTCCGCGCCCCCAGGACACAGCCCTCCCGGGGCGCTGGGCAGCACAGCAGAGATGAGGACGCCTGAGGGCAGTGGGGCCAGCCTGAGGCCAGGGAGCCTCTGATCCCATCTCTGCCCAGCTGGGCAGCGTGGCAGGAAGGACCGGGCGGTCATTGCCGACAGCTGCGGGTGGCGCTGGCTTGTTCTGGCCTGCAGAGGGCACTGCTGGGCACCGACCGGGGAGAGGCCCTTCGGAGCCGGCGTGCAAAGGGAAGCCGGCATGGGCTGCACGTGTGTGTGTGCACGGGGTGCCCGTGCCCGTGTGTGTGCGTGCACAGGGGTGTGTGTACATGTGTGTGCGTGTGTGCGCAGGGGTGCACATGTGTGTGTGTGTGCGCGCGCAAGGGTGCCCGTGCCCATGTGTGTGCGCGCACAGGGGTGTATGTAGATGTGTGTGTGTGCGCGCAGAGATGTATGTACATGTGTGTGCACAGGGGTGTATGTACATGTGTGTGCAGGGGTGTATGTGTATGTGTGTGCGTGTCCAGGGGTGCTGTACATGCATGTGTGTGTGCCCATGCATGTGCATGCTGGCCTGTGAGGGGTGCATGGACATGCGTGTGGCAAACCGGGCTGGGCTGCCCAGCGAACCCGCTGTGGGGCCATGGTGTGTGATGTGGGGGTGCCGGTGTTCGGGGGTGCATATCAGAGCCATGGCAGGAAGGCCCCCACCCCCCAGCCCCAATTCTAAGGGAGGCCTGGTGCCCACAGGCTGGGGTCCCTCCCTGCCCCACGCCCAGATCCAGCTGTGATGGGACGATACCTGTAGCACCCAGCATTGGGGGGCTGGCTCCTCGTCAGCTGCCATGGTGGTTATTGAGCTCCCCCCACCCCGGGCGGCGCTGCAGCTCCCCATGCACTGGGCACAGGAGGTGGGTCCGGCGCAGGGACAACGCCTGGCAGCAGCGATTCGGTGGCACCGTTTATTGGAGTTATAAATAACAGCGACGGGCCGGGCATGTGGCTGGAAGAACTTAGAGCGCCTCATGCAGCACCGGTGCCGGCCCGGCCCGGCTCCAGCAGGGCCCCTGTGCCCGGCAGGGCTGGCTGCGGAGATGGCCAGGTCTGGGTCTGCACTGCGGGAGAACCTGCAGCACTGCCCCTCTGCCCTGACAGGCTGGGCCCGGTGCTGTCTGCTGCATGCAGGACACCCTGCCAGTCATGAGAACTCCCCCCCCCCACCCCCAGCCCCGGAGCCCTCCTAACATGGGGGCTTTGGCTGCTGCTGGCCACCCGGCCCCTGCTCCACCCCCGCCCTACTGGCTCCTTCTGTCAGCTCTGAGCTGCCCCCTAGCCTCTCCCCACTCTCTGTGCCTCCCCCTATGCACGGACCAGCCTCTGTGCCCCCACCCCAGAGCCCAAGCTCTGAGGCTACCAGGATCCTTCTGAGCCCTGGGGATCGGGGCCTGGGCAGAGCCCCCAGGGCCAAGAATTCGCCCTGTGCTGAGTCCTGCCCCCACTGCTACCTCCCTTCTGCTTCACCTCCTCCCCCCTTTGCAGACGTGCTCAGCCCCTCTCGACCTCGAAACCCCCTCCCAGCCCAGCCCAGCAGGCTCCCAGCGGGGGCTGAGACCGGCCACCCCCTGGGCCAGTGCCCAGAATGGATCAGCTGGCCCAGCATGTGGCAAGTGGGCAGGGGGTCAAGCTGGCACATGGAGCTGCTCCCCCGCACGTGGCAGGTTTTTAATCTACTTTTCTTTACAAAAATAAGGTAATTTGAAATAAATGTGAGAACCACCCAGTCCCCCACCACTGCCTCCCTGCCAGGCGTGTCCGACACCACAGGGCAGAGCAGGGGCTGGGGGAGGGCAGAGCAGGGGCTGGGGGAGGGCAGGGGGACGGGGGGCTGGGGGGAAGGGGAGATGGGGTGGGGAAGGGGCTGGGGGGGACAGAGGGACGGGGGGCTGGGGGGAAGGGGAGATGGGGGGAAGGGGCTGGGGGGAGGGCAGAGGGACGGGGGCTGGGGGGAAGGGGAGATGGGGTGGGGAAGGGGCTGGGGGAGGGCAGGGGGACGGGGGGCTGGGGGGAAGGGGAGATGGGGTGGGGAAGGGGCTGGGGGAGGGCAGGGGGACTGGGGGGAAGGGGAGATGGGCTGGGGAAGGGGCTGGGGGGGAGGGCAGAGGGACGTGGGCTGGTGGTAAGGAGAGATGGGCTGGGGGAGGGGTTGGGGGAGGGCAGGGGGGTTGGATTGCCAGAGAGACAGGGGTGGGGGGCTGGAGATAAGGGGAAGAGGGGCGGGGGAGGAAGTCGGGGGGTCAGGCCAGTGGGAGTGGGGCAGACGGGCTGGAGATGGCTGGAGAGGCCCAAAGGCCCATGATGGGGTCAGGCGGAGGGAGGCTGCAATGGGGTTTCTAGGCAGAGGGGCCAGAGGCTGCTGGGCCAGGCCTCAGCGGTGGGGGCCCGAGGACGCTCCCCCACTCCAGTCGGCTGGCAGGGCCCATGGCCGCAGCGGGAGCAGCTGGGCTGGGCTGGGCCCCGGCTCAGCGGGGCTTGGTGAGCAGGATCTCCAACCAGCAGGGGCAGGCGGTGATGAACTGCCGCGAGTAGCAGGGGCCCCAGCCCTTGGCGAAGCTGATGCGGATGCTGTTGGGGTCGCAGGGCCCATCGCCTGGCCTCCGCCAGCCGGTCTGGCCACCCGCGCGCTCATAGTCAAAGACCTGCAGGGAGTAGCCGGGCAGCACCTTGTGCACGGGCGGGCCGCGAGCGCCGGGGGGCCCCAGCGTGGGAGAGCTGACGAAGATGGGGTGCTCGCTGCGGTTGTAGGCCCACACTCCGTCCCGCTCCCGGCTCAGCAGCAGCCCGCGGCCGATCTTGCTCCGGGCCCGGCGCACGGCCGCACTGCGCCTCTCGGCCTGCAGCTGGCCCAGGGAGAAGCCGCTCCCCTGCGGCAGCTCGCAGAAGATGTTGACGGAGGTTTCGTGCACGGCGTAGAGACGGCCCACCCGTGTCCGGTGTTCCCAATAGGCCAGCTTGCACCAGCAGCCGTCCCTGGTGGTGCTCCATGCCAGGCCGGGGTCTGCAGGAGCGAGAAGGGAACCTCTGAGCCCACACACAGAGCAGCCCCCAGACCCCCCCCACCGAGCCCCCAGAGAATGAACAGACCACCCAGGGACCCTCCCCGGCGCTGGGATGCAGCCCCTCTGGGGTGGGGTGTGGGGGCCGGTTATACAGAGACCCCTCGCCCGGCGCTGGGATGCAGCCCCTCTGGGGTGGGGTGTGGGGGCCGGTTATACAGAGACCCCTCGCCTGGCGCTGGGATGCAGCCCCTCTGGGGTGGGACGCGGGGGTGTTTATACAGGGATCCCTCCCCCAGCACTGGCCGTTGGGGCGGGGGGACATGAGGGCTAGTTAAACAGGGACCCCTTGCCTGGTGCTGAGAGGCAGCTGGCTCTGGGGTGGGACGCGGGGGGTGTTTATACAGGGACCCCTCCCCCAGCACTGGCCATGGGTGAGCTGCAGGGCTCTGGATACAGCCACACAGAACCAGTTTAGCCCAGGCAGCGGAGGAGGCCCCTGCGTCTCTTTCAAGTGTCCGGGGGCTGGGGGCAGGCCGGCCTGAATGCCCCAGCTTGAAATTCGGCCCGGCCAGCAGTGGGCCCTGGGCTCTGCAAGGGCCAGTTTCAGGCCCCATCTCCGCTGGCCCTCCTGGGGTTCTGGCTACCTGACCCCGCTGGCCCCAAGCAGATGGACCCCCCAGCTCCCCAGGCTCAGCCCCCCAGGGTATTGTGGGGCAGCTGGGCTGGAGCAGGGTGTCCGACTCCATTGCGGAGCCGGACAATCCCCGGGGGCGTGAGTCACGGTGGGGTGCTGTGAGCCGGCACGTAGGCCCAGGACGGCCCCAGCCACCGTCCCAGGGGACCGCCCGCCATGGCGCGGCAAGT